>NC_084998.1:14237115-14257115 GCF_963854185.1 Sardina pilchardus
CCTCTCTCTCTCCATCTCTTCCCTCTCCTCTGTCTCCCTCCCTCCCTCTCTCTCTCCATCTCTTCCCTCTCCTTTCCCTCCCTCCCTCCCTCTCTCTCCATCTCTTCCCTCTCCTTTCCCTCCCTCCCTCTCTCTCTCCATCTCTTCCCTCTCCTTTCCCTCCCTCCCTACCTCCCTCTCTCTCAATCTCTTCCCTCTCCTTTCCCTCCCTCCCTCCCTCTCTCTCTCCATCTCTTCCCTCTCCTTTCCCTCCCTCCCTCCCTCTCTCTCTCCATCTCTTCCCTCTCCTTTCCCTCCCTCCCTCTCTCTCTCTATCCATCTCTTCCCTCTCCTCTGTCTCCCTCTCCCTCTCTCTCTATCTCGTCCCTCTGCCTTTCTCTCCCTCTCTCTGCATCGCTTCCCTCTCCTCTTCCTCCCTCTCCTTCTCTGTCACTCCCCATCTCTTCCCTCTCTCCCTCTCTCTCTCCCTCTCTCTCCCCCTCTCTCCCCCCATCTCTCTCGGTCTGCTTTGCACCTGTCCACTCCCTCTCTATCTCCCTCTCTCTCTCTCACACAGTCTTTCTCTCTCTCTCTCTCTCTCTCTCTCTACCTCTCTGTCTGCTTTGCACCTGTTCGCTCCATCTCTCTCTCTTCTCTCTTTCTCTCTCTGTCACTCGCCCACTCACTCACTCTCTCTTTCTCTCTCTTCGCTCTCTCTGCTTTAACCCTTGTTAGCAGCAGTTAACATCTCACTGCCTTCCTCTCTTCCTCTCCGCAGTGGTCCGAATCTCTCCCTCCTCTCCTCCTGCTCTCTCTCTCTCTCTCTCTCTCTCTTTCTTTCTCCCTCGTGTGTCCTTTTCTTTTTCTCCCTTTCTCCTTCAGCCTTCATTTCTGACAGTTGCCTCAAATATGTGCACTACAGATGCTGGGATGGGCACATTTTAGAGCTTGAAGAATAAAGCGTGACATGAGACAGGAATGACGAGTTCAGTTTACTGAAACTCCTCTTTCAGCGTGTATTGTGATAATTAAATGGTGATATTACAGGTCTTCGGCCACCAACATTTATGGACATATTCCCAATGAGAGCATGTGTTTGTGGGTGTGGTATGGTGCATTGTGTGTGTGTGTGTGTGTGTGTGTGTGTGTGTGTGTGTGTGTGTGTGTGTGTGTGTGTGTTTTGTAGAATGTAGTATGCTAAAGAAGGGCTCTGTGGATGAGCATGAGCGGTTGACGTAGGTAAAGACGTCAGTGTGAATAACACCTCTTCGCTGCAGTCACACTCATGTCACAGGGGGAGGCTGTGCTCTCTCACTGTGTGTGTGTGTGTGTGCGTGTGTGTGTGTGTGTGTGTGTGTGTATGCGTACATGTGTCTAGAGTAAGTGTATTTTTGTGTGTGTGTCTGGGTGAGAGAGAGAGAGAGAATATGTGTGTTCACTTAAGGGAATTTTAATGGTGTATGTTGGACATTGGACATGAAAAACATAACTGACCTTGTTAAATGGGTACCCCGTCTCTCTATCCCTCTCTCTCTCTACCTCTGTCTCTCTCTCGCTCTCTCTCTCTGTCTTTTTCTGTCTCTCTCTCTCTCACCCCCCCTCCCACACACACACACACACACACACACACATCCATACACCACCGTTCAACCAAAACCTCAGTCCACCACTCGTGTTACAGTGACTGCCCGAGGAAAGGGCTATTCACACCTAGTGCAATTCTTCTCCGGGTGGAACAGATTGCCTCTTTCTGCCCTACTGGTCAGTTGCTGCGCTGGTCGTCACGCCAGCACCCGTGTCCCCCTGCAGACACGGCCCAGGTCTCTCTGTGTGTGTGTGTGTGTGTGTGTGTGTGTGTGTGTGTGTGTGTGTGTGTGCGCCTCCTGTCTGCCTCTGTCAATATCTTCATTAGTCGTGCTTCAGCCTCCACACAGGAGATGAGGGCTGAGAGGTGGAAGAGGAAGAGGAAGAGGAGGAAGAGGAGGAGGAGAGACCTGGAGGTGTGTGTCTACCCAGTTGATTGGGGGTGCAGACAAGATTTGAAAAGTATCCAGAATGGAGCCGTTCAAAGAGGTCCACTTTAGCTGCAGGGTTTTGGGCGATGCTTTCGTCAGGGGAAGTTTGGAATACTGATCGGAAGCCGAGCGTTGCCAGCCTGTATTGTGGCTGTTTATCGGGATTTATGGGTTGGAAACGGTCAGCTTTTGAAGTGCTCGGTCAGGTCATCCAGTTTCCTGAAAATCCCCTTTATCCAGCTGTGGGGTTCAGTTAAGGTGCTAAGGTAAAAAAGCAAGTTCTTCTCTAGTGTTTGAGATCGTCTGTAGCAGCGGTCGCTGCGCACAAAGAGGGTGTAGCAATGCATATTAGGATCCCGTTCTTCAAAGAGATGCAGCAAGTCATGGAGACTAAAGCAGAGTCTTTTCTCGAGAGGAAAAAGATGCCTCTGTACTTTGGGCCTGGCACATTTGATTTCCTTAATCAAATCCAACTCACCCAAGACCCAGCAGAGAGAAAATGGCTGAAAGAAAAACAAGAAAATGATGAAAAAAAGATGGCTGTTTTCTTCAGACTCCAAAGATCTAAGCAGTCAGCTAGGCAGCCTCCACCATGCCATTACATTTGACAGCGTTCCCAAAGCAATGTCCTTTCCCACTGTAGTATTACGGTCAAATGAAACACAAACAACACAACGGCGCGCTGCATGTAGAATATTGTACGAAAAAAAACAACAAAAAAACGGTTTTAGGAATGCTGTCATGAAAAAGCCACAAGTGTTCTGGTATTCCGTCTCCAGAGTAGCCAGGCATGTTCCTGGAACTGGACTGTTGGAGAACCGATTTGATCAGCTCTTACTGTACGTTCAGACCAAAACCGTCAAAGGCGTCGCTGGTGAAGCTCATAGCCCGACGCTCAACCCAGTTCAGCGTCGAAAGTGTCATAGCTCATTACCATAAAGTTAACTGAGGCTCAATTTTTTTTGACACCCGTGACGCTCATGAAGCCACGCTCACGCCCAGAACGCTTTTGACGCCGGTAACGCCGACTCTCCATACAAAATGAATAATTTCAGGCGCTCCTGACCCTTTTGACGGTCTTGGTCTGAACGCACAGTTAGGCCATGGGGTCATAGAGAATCACATATAGGCATACTGATGAAGTATTCGCTCCTCTAAACTGCACTAAACTCCACTCACCTGCACTGCAAGTCACTCGGAACACAATCATCTGCTTGATTATAAATCAAATTATACAACAGCGATGAAATAAACAAATAAATGCAAATGTGTGACTACTGAAGTACACTTAACAGTGTGAGAGTGTACCACTCTAACTGAATGCTGATTCAAGGGCTCAGCCTCAAGCAGTGGTCCAGTTTGTCCCTCGCACACTGTGTTTAAGCTCTCTGAGTGGCAATATATGACCACACAACGATGATATAACCGATTAAACTGAAAGGGATAATCCACTAGAAGCCTTGTCTTTCATAGTAAGTGATAATCTGTGGGGGTTAATGTGAATTGGAACATGGTTATGAAGTCTTATCTATGTAAACACTCGGTATCACACAGAGTTTGAAATGTTTTTTTCCCCGTCAGACGCGAGTTACTTTGTGTGACAGACATTGTCTGGGGCGCATGTGGGTCCTTGTGAATACATGATCATTCCATAGTGGGCCACGTTTGGGTGGGAGGTTTCTGATGGCATGTTGTTATCTCTCTCTCTCTTCTCTCTCTCTCTCTCTGTCTCTCTCTCTCTCTCTCTCTCTCTGTCTCTCTTGATGTTGTGTTACTTTCCTAGCCCTGGTCACGTCTGTCCATAAACTAAGCCCGAATCCTCCCTTCTCTCAGTAAATGTGTTTATGTTTCACATTAATGTGATAAAATGATTCCTTCCGACTATTTGGTGTGAAGCCCGTCTGCTGTACAGTGCCGACGTTGTCTCAATGTTGGGGGGCAGGATTAGAGTGTGTACCTGCCAGCCATAGCAAATCACCCCCTGGGGTTTAATAGGTGCTGAGGAGAGGTGGGGAGAGGGCATGTAAGGATCCCTCAGTCCAACTCTAAAAACAGCCCTGTCTCCTCACTCTGTCTATGTGTCTGTCTGTCTGGTTTGTTTGTCTGTCTTTCTGCCTGCCTGCCAGCCTGTCTGTCTATCTGTCTGTCTGTCTGTGTGCATCCCTCCCTCACTCTTTTTATCTCTCAGCCCAGCTCAGTCCGGTTCAGGGACAAATGGTTTGCAACCTTGCATGGCAGGGGATGGAAGCTTCCATTAATGACTTTGGGAGGCTTGTTTTCAACTTGTGAAGCAGACAAATTATTTTCCGTGGCATTTTAATGGCTGTCATCGGCGTTCTAAATAAAGTCAAAGTCTCTTTCTCTTCATCCCAGCTTCTTCCTCCTCTCATCTCTCCTGGTCTCCCCCCTCCCCTCGTCACCTCCTCTCCTCCTCTCCTCTCCTCTCCTCTTCTCTCCTCCTCCTCTCCTCACCTCACCTCACCTCACCTCACCTCTCCTCTCCTCTTCTCTTCTCCACTCTCACACAGGCGTGGTTGCTCAGACTAATCATTCTCCTCTGACTGCTCCTCTCTCCCCTGTCAGTGTGTGCGCCCCTGTGCTCTGAGATTAGGCTCAGACTGCGGTGGCTATGGGTTATCACGGCGCCTGTGCGCAGAATGCTAACGTGCAGGTCCAGGTGACGTTTGCATGTGAATGTAAACAAGAGTGAAAGACAGGCCAACAGGAGCTGGGAACAATTCAAGCCTCATGGCTCTGTGTCTCTGCCTCAGGTGCATTGCCCTCATGGTGTCTGTAGTCACTGTTTTTCACCAGTAGTTTTGCCTTTGCCTTGAGAATGGGGCAGCCGTGGCCTACTGGGATCAAAAAAGTATATATTCAAATTCATTTATTCAAGAATTCATTGTTGCCCCAACTGCATAGCAAGTATACTTATAGAACAGGAGCTGTCATAAGCACACATGTCTGCATGCAAATGACTCTGTATACCAGTCAGAACACAGACTCGTGCCTGTAACTAATATCACAACCATGGACGTGATGACAAATTGTATGGGTGAATTGGCCTCCTCGTGCTTGTCTGCTTTTGAACATCGAACATTGCTGAGAGTTAGACTGACTAGACGGCTCTTTTGTCTCAGTATGTCTCTGCTCTATACAAGTGGCAATCCAGTCTCAGTCGAATAACCTTGCTCTGTCTGGGTATCTGTGCGCCTGGCGTAGGAGTTGAGGACAAGCATAGCTTACAGTATATACTACACCGACACATACATCCTATACATACAGGGATGTAGTGATAAGGGTTGGATAAACTATGAGGTGTGACAGTGAGGTGGACTCCACCAACTGCTATTTTTTAAAAAGGTATTCAGAACATGTTGGATAATGGTGGAGGTTATTGTCTAATGTTTATAACAATATCAGTGGTATTAATATTGGTTCCTATATTGTGAATGTGAATGAGTATGATTTTGGATTGTTAAAAGTTGCAATTGTTGAATAAACTCTTTTGGGAGTAGATAAACTTCATTTCTGAAATTTCAGTGGATAAACTGTGTTTACTGGCGTTTAGTACCCTGTGCATGGCTTTGTTTACAGAACCAGCCATTTTGGCTAGGGCAGTCTTCTCTCCTCCTGACAGTTTATGTGTGTCTATGAAAAGAAATGGACCGTTGTGAGTGGGTATGTGTGTGGGTGAGTGTGTGAGTGGAAAGGAGAGATGGAGCGAGTGATTGAGCATCGATATTTGTGTGTGTGTGTGCATGTGTCATAGGTGTGTGTGTGTGTGTGTGTGAACATGCATACCGTACATCTGATACATGTGTACCACAGCGCGTCCACCCATGTAATTCCTCGGTCCAAAACATCGAGCCGCGGCCCTGCAGAGCTCACGTGTCAAGACGCCGCGCGGCGCGCGATCCATTCCAATAAGAGTGCCAAATGTCAGTCTTGTTACCGTACAGTGTGATCAATAGGAGCAGACAGCCATGGGAGTGTGATAGATTAGATATGAGCGGAGGCTACATGGATTATTATTAATATACCAGCTGAGGAGGAGCGCCTCGCAGAAACTACCTGTCAGCGCTGGCCAGCATGGCGGCGGCTGATGGCCCGAGACAGAGAGTGAACTTTTGGCTCAGCGCTACATTAAGGGAGTGATGGGGCAATCAGTGCCTTTTATATGAATATTTCATATAGTCTCAAATGTATTTTTATAAAAGCCCTCTCTACTGGAATTGTGCGGGCTAGCTGGGCAGACAGCGAGGGCGACTTCCAGACATTGACGCAAGAACGGTCCAGAATGGAGATGAAAGGCTGGACTCAGTGGGCCTTTGGCTGGCTTGGAGCCACGATTCTGATCCAATTTCAATCTGCATTTTCAAAAGAAACGAGTTCAACATACCGTAAGAAATAAATAAAACTGTTGTCTAGCTTGTTTTAGTATAAGCCTATGTTACATTGTTGCACCAACAAACCACAAACTCTAACCGCAAGTATATTCTGTTATAGGTACTGTTTGTGGTACACTGTACTTATAATTTACAGTGTATTAAGTTTGTTGCGCCCGAGTAAGTATAAAATGATGAAGTGGGTTTGATATGTTCTGCGGTTACTTGCTCTTCTTTAGAGAGAACCTTTTTTACAAGATGTGCATTCAACTACATCTTGGTTTTACTGTAGATCAGCTAAGCGCATCTCTGCAGGTTATTATCTAACCAGTTTTCTCAGGACAGGGCCTATTCTTCATTCCTGATCCTCTGTGTTACCTTGCACACTCTCAATAGAGTTTATTGCATCTCTGCATAAGCTTGCCGTATGATTGCGTAGATCTAGACAATGAAATGTGAATAAACTCCAGCCGTATAATCTAGGCTTTAATTCCTCTCCGTCTCCATTTCTCGCACTGTCCCTCTCTCCCTTTTTCATTATCTTTGCTATTCTCCTGATTATTTCAACAGTGGTATCAGTGTACTTTTTCCTATTGGCAAGGGTTTTTGTATCCAGGCAACCTCCTCTCCGAAATGAATTGCCTTGTGATCCAGCCTGCTAACTGTATAAACCCCTACTTCTTTTGCCACACACAGACCTGTGCACACACGCACATACACACACACACACACACACACACACACACACACACACACACACACACACACACACTCCCTGAACATGATTTCATTACCCAGGGTCTTTGAGTTGGCTCAGTGGTAGAGGTCCAGCTCACTCACTGTGCAGGGCCAAACGTGACATTTTCCTGATGATATTTACACAAAAAGCCAAGCCTGTCTTTTCCCCCATAGAATCCCCCTTTCTGCTCCAATGGATGCACGGCCTTGCTTTTTTTTTGATGGCAGGGCGAGTCTTAAGGCATTATCTGTCTCCAGCCCAGGTGCTTCACTCAAAAGGCTGCTCAGAGCTCTTTCACTAAGAGAGTGAAGGACATGTACTCTGCTGTCAGGTATACAAATACAGCACAGCCCCAGCAATACTGCTAAGTGGATAGCGCTACACAGTAAGCCAGCATTTCTTTGGTGTGTTCACATACTCATGGTGGATGAAAGCATATGTGACCCTCAAAAGCGAGACTATTCTAAACTATTCTACACTTATCAGCAGAGTCTATACCAACTCAGACAGTACTTTAGTCAAGAAGACAAGTCAAGTTAAGTTTATTTATTTAGTCCATTTCATACACAGTGGTCATTCAATGTGCTTTACATAAGCAAAAGCAAACAGTCATAGCAAATAAAAGCATAGACTTGTAAATAGTCAAAGAATAGTTTAAAAAGTAAGGATAAAAGAATGCATAGAACTCACAAGGTACATAAAAGCATAAAATAGCAATAGATTAAACGTGTTTCAAAAGGAACAAAGAAGCTGCACCAGGCGCGTAACTGTAGTGTTCCATTTGCAACGTGTAAAAAACATTTTAGAACACTGGTCTGTTTTTTTATTCGACTGTACACAGCGCTATCACGTCTGGTGTAGCTACTTCCATTGATTGTAGTGGAAACTAATTGTTGTAGCAGACGCAGCACGAACGAAACGCTTAAGTTACGTGCCTATTGTAGCTTCCCTGTAATAATGATAATAAAAAAATCAACATAGAATGATTACTCAGTGATAGTAATGCAAGCCAGGAGCCATATTCGCCATAGTTGGAATTAGACTGTAGAAATACCTGCATGTGGAAAGGGTGGTCAGGCGGCGGAAATACTCTTGAGTTTTCTTTTCTTGTTGTCGGTTGTCGGTTATTTTACCACTAATGGCTTATTCTGAGTTATATAACTGCATTTCTGTGGACTTTTGGGGAGTTATTATTGAAATGATTGTTTTGGATAAAGATGTTTGTGTGCATAACGTGATTTCTTTGATGGTGAGTTATGACTATTTCAGCTTAATAGGGAAACCTTGGTGCCTGTCTCCTCATCTGCCCCCTCCCCTCCTCTCCTCCCTCTCCTCTCCCCTCCCCATCTTCTCCTCTCCTCTCCTCCCTCCTCTCATCTCCTCCCCTCTTCTCTTCCCCCTCCACTCCTCTCCTCCTCTCCTCTCCTCTCCTCTCCTCTCCTCTCCTCCCCTCTCCTCTCCTCTCCTCTCCTCCCCCCGTCTCCACCTTCCCCCTCCTCTTCTCTCTGTGCTCCGTGTGTTGGTGGAGCTGAAGTTTCGTCATGTGAAGCGCCTCCATCATCAAGGTGCACACATTGGTTCAGAAAGAGAATGTGTGATTCCAGCTCTGACAGTGCTGACCGCTCTGACCCTGCGGGTAGAGATGCCACCTCCTCCTCCTTCTCCTCCTCCTCCTCCTCCTCGCGTGTATCTGGGCACCTCCTCGGCCCACGTCCATTCATTTCAGCTCTCCCTGAAGCTACCACAGTGCATGTCATGCCACGCTCGACTCCTGTTTTTGTTTTGGTTTGCAGAAAGTGAAGCTGGCATGTGTCCATCAGTCAGACATTAGAAGGCGCGCCCTGCAGACAGTATTCCACTCACGTTTTGGCTCTGGCTGCTTGTGTTTGTAGAGAGCGTGGTGGGTGTATGTGAGTGTGTGTGTGTGTGTGTGTGTGTGTGTGTGTGTGTGTGTGTGTGTGTGTGTGCGTGTGTGCGTGTGTGTGTGTGCGTGTGTGTACGTGTATGTTTCTTCTTCAGGCCATTCTTCATCATGCCCTTTAATATACCCTTCAGAGTTTTAACACAGACAGGTGACTTGGTCTTGCTGTAGCTTGTGATCACAGCCATTATGGTCATTTTAATGCATTTTTAATGATTTCAGTAGGAAATCCTGAGTGGAAATACTTTGAATTCGCATTAAATCTTCTAAGCTGAACATGAAATGAAATCACTTCCAGTTTGCACAGAGTATAATTTGACTAAAGCTGAATGGAAATGGGGTAATTCACATCAAATCACAGAGATTTGACAATTTGTTTCTGTTAAAGTTGCTTGGGGAACTTTAAGTAAACCCACAGCTCTTTGTAACTTCCCCATTGATTAGGAGAGCATCCATTTTCACATTTGCATGACACAGTAGATAAAAATGCACAGACGGACGTTTATTTCTGGCAAATGTTCAGATATGCAGGCTAGTTGAATGGAAATCCAGCTACTGATGTACAAGGGGAACCAACAAAGGATTGCAGCTGAACGTGTTTTCATCCACTAGATGACACAGTGGCTTTTCCAGAATTAAAATTCAGCTTATTTTTGTGTGTTGTGGTGTATTCACACAGTGTGGGTTGGTAGCAAAAAGCAAAATCGTGTGGGAAAAAAAAGAAATATTTATTCAGTATGTAATTTAGATGGAAGCACCACACTACGGGTTATTTGCATGTTTATTGCTTCTTATATTAACTTGCTCATTTGAGTCAATTCCAGAAAGATGATTCATGCTGGTAATGTAATTTGTTTCTCTAATAACTCGAGGTGGCTAAGTGTCTTTATGATGACGGTGCAGTGAAGCTAGAAAGTTTACACATTTTTTAATACAAAACCGCAAAAAATGAGTTTTTTTCTCTCTCTCTAACCACCGAAGCTTTATAGACCAAAGTCTTAGGCTTTCCTACCTTGATGTTCTCAAAGACTAAAGCTGCCACAGAGTTTGATTTAGACTAAAAAAAGGCAAAAATGTTTCCTTGAGAAGTCTTTCATGGTCCGAAAACTGAGGTTTATCTAAATGTCTTATTGTAAACTGCTTTGCCATGAATGCAGCCGTTTCTTGGTTGTAACTCAAGTTCTGTATTCTGTTCAGCTGTCATTGTCCTTGAACACATAGTTTATTGGTTGCCATTAAGCACTATAAATCGATGGAAATATATCTTGTGGTGGTATGTGATGGTTTTAGCTTCAGGACAATAGATCTGGCCAGGGCTTTCATAACATTTTGTCAGATATACTCTGGCATTTCCAAGTACTTGTATTCCAAAGCTGTGGTTCCCAAGACCTCCTACAACTAGATATAAACTTGGTGTGGAGTCTGGCATGCGATCTTACCCAAATTGGCTAACTGTCTGGGGGGCACAATCAGGGAAAACAAACACTCAACATTTTATTGTGAAACTCTCTGGCCACATTGTTGAGTGTTGTGGATGTTTGTCCAGTAGTAGAGACACTAAGGGCCAGATGTACTAACGTTTTGCGCCCATTTCAGACGTAACGTGCGCGTATAAACATGGGGAGGATATGTATAAACGGGCCGCAATGAGAGAAACGCGCAGACTGCCTGCCGTGGGAGCTGAGAATGGCTATTTGCGCTTTTCCGTGTCATGCATATTAATTCCTGGGCGGATCAGCTGAAAATGGGTGTAACGCGCAAGTACAGGGGAGGAGATGTGCTAATAGCGATTGATTAAGTATTCCGCCATATGTATGAAAACAGCGCACGTCTATTTTGCGTTGAAAAACTTCCGCCTTCTGAAAGCAGGTGTAATCCAAATTGCGGTTAAATGCGTCTATTAGAAAAACGTTTAGAGACAGCTGAATCAATATTCAGAGCATCAGTTTTCTTCATTGTACTACATTGTACTATGTCAAAAGCAACCTTAACTTTTGTTTGCCTCTCTAAAATCGTATTTTCTCTTTCACAACATAGCCTACACTTCCCAATCTGTTAGACAAGCATTAAGTCATATCCTTAGTCTACGTGCAGTAAATAGTTCACAAGTAGCCTAGACTATTTTTTTAAGTGGATTAGTAGAACTACTAGGCCCACTCTGTTTGTCGCAGCTCGTTGACATCTCTTTGTATCATGTATGATCGCTAAACTTTGATTCTTTTTAATGTTGCAATATTCAACTGCGCTCGTAGTTCCGCTCTACACACGCAGTTAGCGTTGTAGAGGGGGCGGGAACGGGCGGGGATGACCGCTGTTAACGTAACGAAGTGACAGCTTAGTAAATTCCGCGCAATATAGCAAAGCACAGCGTACGCAGTCTGCGTATACAAAAACTCGCTGTTAGCGCTGTGTTAGTACATCTGGCCCTAAGAATGGATGGACATCGGAGTAGGTGGACATCTGATGTGGACGACCGATGAAAATGTAACAATGAACCCGAAACCTTAAAAATCTTTGTTTGTTTATGTGTGTTTATTCTGAGTGTTTGTATGAGAGAGAGAGAGAGAGAGAGAGGGGGGGGGTGTTTGTGTTTGTGTGTGCATGCGAGATGTTTGTGTGAGTGTGTGCGTAGACGCCATTGATCACGCCTCAGGTCCAGCAGCTGAATCGGACTGCCAGGAAGACAGGGGTCGATGGCTGGCTCTCGCTGCGGCGTCATCCAGGAGCGATTAGTCTTGCGGCCCGCACTGCTCTCCGGCAGCCGGTCGATGAGCGTGCCGTGCCGTGCCGCGTCGTGCTGCGCCGTGCTTCGCTTTGCTCATGGCTCCGCGCCCTCCTGATCTGCTGTTCACGGCAGCAGCAACAAACAGCAGATTAGTGACAGGCTTCTCTGTGAGAGAGGTGGTCGTGGCTTTTAAAGTGATGTTTGGAGCTTTGGTTTTAGGGCATTTCTGTGTGAAAACACAGGCACACACACACGCACACACACTCACACAATACACACATACAGACACACAGACACACGCACGCACGCACGCACGCACGCACGCACGCACGCACGCACGCACGCACGCACACACACACACATGCACACATTCGCGCCCACACACACACACATGTCATAGTTGTAGTTGTTCAGCATCATTGAACTGATCAACCAAGGTGTAGTGAATTCAGAGTACCATACGAATGTGCCAAAGATTATGGATGCATTGGCTCGGATGGACCAGGAGTAGTATTTTGGGATTACAGACCCCTAATTTCCACATAAGCTATCAATTGGCCATCTGCTTTTCTCTGTGTTGAGAAAAGCAACAGTACAGTCCGACAATGTGCCTACAGTGTCACTGCAGGTTAATACCCAGAGAAATAGACCGCGCATCTTTCTCCTGGGCTTGTAGAGAAGTGTGAACGTTATCAGAGAAGGGAGTCTTCTTGCTGATTGGTCATGCTTTGGCCTTTGTCGCTCCCTGTTAGCCAGGTGATTGGCAGAGAGCATTAATTTATCACAGTCCAAATGACTTTGAACACTCTTGCAGCAAACGCCACCGTGGGCTCCGCGTTCTGCTCCGATTGCATTTCACAGAGGTGGCCTCCTCTGCTCAGGCAGATTGATGCTAAAGCTTAAGTGAGACTTGTCATAAGCTCTGTCCACCACCCCTCCCTCTCTCTTTCTCTCTTTCTTCCTCTCTGCCTCCTCTCTCTCTCTCTCTCTCTCTCTCTCTCTCTTTCTCTCTTTCTTCCTCTCTGCCTCCTCTCTCTCTCTCTCACTCTCTCTCTCTCTTTTGCTCTCACACACTTACTCTCTGCCTCCTCTCTCTCTCTTAATCTGCAAACTCATGTGATGTGTACTGTGCTTGTAAGAGAGAGGCTCTCGCATATTTAGGGAAACGGCTAATCTATTGATTCTTTTGGTTCACATTACCCGATATATACTTTGGTTGTGCATTTGTCACATTCGAATCCTGTAATGTTTAATTACAGTAGCCAGTGCAAGCCAGAGCCAGATCCACACCATATCGTGATGTGGATCTGGCTCTGACATGGCCCTCGTCTGGTCCGGATCTGTCCTCCACGGTCGCTTGTCCTTTAAATCTGCTTCTCTGTCTGCTGTCCTGAAAACGAAAGCGTCACTGAGCTTTCCAACAGCACAGGTACAAACTCCTGCATAGGCGCTTGTTGTTTTATTTCTCCCCCCCCCTCCCTTTGTGCTCGGTAGGTGTTTGATTTACACAAATTAAATCAGCGGCCTGGCTCCGGGGTTAATCGTAAATTGTGGAACCCATCACAAGCAGTGAGAGCTCCGTGAGAGAGAGCGGCGCGGCCCGATTGGTTATCTTTCAGAAAGGCCTGGGTGGGGGTGGGTGGGGGGCGGGTGGTTGAGGGGTGGGAGAGTGAGGCCTCGGCCCCCATCAATCCAAGGTCAGCGAAACTTCGCGCGGCCCGGTTTGAGGCCGGGATTAATCGCCATAGCGTCTGCAACGCTCCGGCCTCCGCCTCTGCCGCGCCTCGTGTCAAGGATGACCGGCTCCGCTCCGCTCCGCTCCGCTCCGCTCTGCTCCCGCCATGTGAACGCGGCGCCCCTGCCATGCAGAGGTTATCTGCAGGCATTTCAATTGGGCTTTTTTGTTTGCTAATGGACTCTGGCAAGGTTGATAGCATGGCGTGCTGAATCGTGAGAGAGAGGTTTGTTTTTAGCGTTTTAAAAATGTTCTCAGGAAAAAAAGGTTTGCCGCCTATCAGCTCTGACTGGTAACCACATGTCACCGATAGACGAAAACAACCTGTCTGTCTGTCTGCGCAACATCATTCGGGGGCCGAGACGGATGGCCCAGAGGACAGTGACCGCTGCAGTATGCAGTCATGTCAGTGACCTTCCCGCCCATATCGGCATGGTGTGTGTGTGTGTGTGTGTGTGTGTGTGTGTGTGTGTGTGTGTGTGTGTGTGTGTGTGTGTGTGTGTGTGTGTGTGTGTGTGTGTCCGTGTGTGTGCGTGCGTGTGTGTGGTGTGTGTGGCGTATGTGTGTGTGGTGTGTGTGGTCTGGAGAATGATGCAGTGCAGGCTCTGGTGGGAGAGACTCCTCTGCAGTCCCAGGAGGGGGGCCTGCTGTGCCTGTGCCTCTGCCCGCTCCAAGAGCTGTGATCAGCAGCCTCAGATCTCCCCCGGGCCCCTGGGTCCACCCGCGCCCTGGAGCCCATCCGTCATATGCACAGCGCCTCCAAATGGGACACTGTCACATGCATTACCTGAGAGGAGAGGGAGCGAGCGGTGCGCTGGGCTGAAATGGCTGCCTCGGTAAGAGCAGAGGATGCTTGTGATCCAAGACAAAGAAGAGCAAAAGCAGTCCACCGGAGTCAGGATGCTCTGTGTAGTTGTTATGCAGGAGTGGAGGAAAGCATGAAGGTGTGTGTGTGTGTGTGTGTGTGTGTGTGTGTGTGTGTGTGTGTGTGTTAAAGAGACAGAGTGATGGATAATCTCTCTCTCTCGCTCTCTCTCTGTGTGTGTGTGTGTGTGTGTGTGTGTGTGTGTGTGTGTGTGTGTGTCTGTGTCTTTGTCTCTGTGTGTGTGCACGCAGATGTATGTGTACTTCTATGTGTTTGTATATTAGAGCGACAGATACGGTAAATAGATAGTGTGTGTGTGTGTATATAAAGAGACAGAGACATAGATATTGTCTCTTTCTCTCTCTGTGTGTTTGTTTGCATGTGTGTGTGCGTGTGCGTGTGCGTGTGCGTGTGCGTGTGCGTGTGTGTGTGTGTGTGTGTGCGCGCGCGTGCGCGCGTGTGTGTGTGTGAGTGTGTATGTTTTTGTATGTGTAAACAGTATGGCTCTATGGTGACTGACTCATCAATATAATGGCAATGTATGTCCATTTTATGGCAGCATTGAGCCGGCCTGATAATTGGCAGCTGAAGGCAAAGGAAGTGGAGAAGAAAGAGCCCGTATTACACATTAAGGCTCTTTGGCAAGGTCATGTCACCCTGTCGTGAAACCATGGCAACCGGAGAGACTGTAGAAGGTTCTCGGATTGGGGGAGCTGGGCTGGTGTTGAAGTTCACCATTTCCTGATGCAAGGACTTTTGTTTGGCCTCATTGCTCACTCTTTGGGAAACTTGTCTTTCTGTCTTCTGCTCTCTCTCTTTTTAAAAGTAGAGGATGTTTTTTCCCTCTCGCAGTCCCCTGTTTCTCTTCTTGAATCAGAGGCTCTAGCCCACTCAGACCCTGTGTAGAACGGATTGGAGAACACTACTGTTGATTATTGTTGATTTTTCTGCACTAAATGTGTGTGTGTGTGTGTGTGTGTGTGTGTGTGTGTGTGTGTGTGTGTGTGTGTGCGTGTGTGTTAATTACAGTATCTATGTTTTTGGTGTTATTAGATTTCCTATTACCATGGTGTCATCTCATTCTTGAATAGCCTCTAAATTAAGGAGTGTGTATTTGACTATTTTTCTGGCTTCTTTGAACTAAACATCAAAGGCAGATGAATGTAATGAAACGGTTTGAATAGATATATTGGAAGAATAGCCAACAATGGGAGACATGAATAGAAGGAGAATGATCGTGATTCATAATAGGGGATTGTGACATTAATACCCATTTATTTACTATTGCTCCAGTGCTATCTAATCACACTGTCATGCTTTGAGGAAAGGCAGGGCCAGGGAATGGTTTGTTTGGTCCCACTCTGGTTTGACAGACTGATTAGACCTCATTTCCTCCTGCAGATCTGCAGTTTGTCGGGAGTAACGCTGAAATGGCTGCTTCTTCTTAATCAACGTAAACAAAACAAAATCCAAAACAAAGCGTGCGAGGCAGAGACTTCTGAGGCGCGTCTGTGTAGCTCGCACCAACTCAGTGGAGGTCAAAGGTCGGAGAGAGCGGCTGCGCTGTGGATAATGAAGACAGATAGGTTCTCATTGGCCACATATTAGGCAAGCGGAGACTTGGCGTCAGCATAGCCGCAGCAGTCAAACACAGCGTCATCCGCGGAATATCAATTAGGTTAGATTTGCTGTAGAGGTGCATGCAAATTATTTGATGTGTTCTTACTTTTAATGAGCGTGTCGATGTAAAGATGTGTTATTCTGGGGGAGGGGGGAGGGGGGGTGGGTATAGAGTGCACCTAATGATCCAGCAACGTTGTGAATATATGTGAGTCCAACTTCAAATGTGATGGGAAATTGAATTGAAAATTGGACGTTAAGCCTACCATGACAACCAGGCACAGGGAGAGGACTATAATACAGTACCTGGCCTTGCATGAGAATTGTGTTGTGTTGTGTGCCATGGCTGCCTTGAAATTAAAAAAAAAAGTTACTTTGAAATTCACCAAATGCACCATTATCATAATAGCTGATGGATGGTGACTGGAATGTGGTTTGGTGACCTTACTGATATTTCAGAATTAGCTGTATTGGAAGAGCACCTCACATGACTCATTGGTGTCTTTGTACGCATGATGCTGGTTCCAGCAATCGCAATAGAAGTATTAACATTGACCTTGATAAACCTTTGATTTTTTCTTTTTTTTTTATCATTCATGCTGACTGGCTTTAAATAAGCAATTTGTCATTTATCGTTCTACCTGGCTTTGGATGAATTAATCATTTTAAAACACATTTTCATATGTGTTTAAATTGCAAAAAGCTCCTAAAGACTTTGATTTTGCCCCGAAACCAAATTGAAAATCCACAAACGCGCTCTCCGCGGCCCGCTGTGCCTCTGTAGCCGAAACTCGGCGGGAACTTGGCAGGAACTCTCCCGCAAGCATGTGCTACCTCTTCAGTCCCAGATACTCGCCACAGATAGATGCACACTTTGATTAATAAAGGCAGGCGGCTTCGTTAGGAGATAAAGACTTCACTTTTATGTCTGACAGGATGACTACTTAAGCTCCGGTAATGCGCATATCAGCCTTCCGTGTGCTGTTCTATCTCTCCTCTCCCCCCTGTCTTCGCTTTTCTTTTCTTTTTTTTGGTGGGGGGGGGGGGGGCGATGCTAAGCCTCTGAGTTGATTCATTATTCATCCCCTCCGTTTTATCGGGTCCTTGTGTTGGGCATTGAAGCGGTTCCGGATAGAGATTTTAGTGTTGTTTTTTTTCTCTCTTTTTTAATATAAATATTGAAAAATCTCCCTGATCCCCTCTCTTTTTGAGCGAGGCCTGAGTGGAGATTTGAGCCTTTTAAGCTGGAAATGTGCTTTTATTCTGACAGTATATTAGTGTATCTGTGCGGTCTAAAGAAGCTCCAGACACACCTTCGCTATATTCACTCAGAGGAGAGAAAATAAATAAATAAAGATCACTCTCTGAGCCAGACATGGCAGAGGACTTTGCTTGCCCGGGTGTTGTGTTAAATCCAGCCTCTGCTTACCAAGAGGGTGAACAGAAAAGCTATAGAAAGATTCCAAAGACATCGAGGCCATGGGTCGGATACTCAGAAAGCTTACATACTTTTTAATCAATACCTTACCGACACCTTCAATATAAGCCATTTCTGTATGTGGTAGTGTTTCTTTTGACACTAATGGTGAATGTCAGCAAGTAGGACATATTCAGCAAACTTACAGTATCATGCTAATTTTCAGATGATCTTCCCACCTTTGCGTGACTATCAGTGAAGGATACATTGGTATTCAGTATAGAATCTCAACAGTGAACATGCCACACTCTGTTATAAGGTGCAATAGAAAGGAAACCAACCATAATAATAATAAAAAAAACAAGCCAAAAATCATCCAGTCAAGGCCTCCTCTGCCTGCTAATCAAATGTCCCCGAGACAACAACATTCTGGCACGTTGTGGATGAGAAACTTTGAATGAAACATCGGACGCCATTTGTATTTGTTGGGCTCCATTGGTCGGGCTCTGAAGCAGCTATACGTGCTTTTTTGATACCCCTGTGTGGCCCATCATGAGACTGAATGGAGAGGAGGATTCTTCTGTCTATCTGTTATGTCCCAGAGGTGCAGAGATGCAGACGTGCATATGTGAGAGAGTGCACTGCACTGCACTGCACACAGGGTCTCAGTCAGCCCACAGAGAGTGCACACGGCGCCTTATCACTTTACGCTGAACGAACTAAATCGGCAGCTGATTGCATAAACAGTGCATGTCATTGCCCCCTCACTGTAATTGTTGTGGCACGGCAACATCACATCAGCAGCGACTGGCATTAAAGCGAATCAAAAGTTTGCCAATCAGGGAATAGATATGGTAATAGGATGTAATCAAACAGGAAGATCAGAATCATATAGAGACAGAGCTCTGAGAGAGATGATACAAGACTGTGGTCCTATAATGCTGCTAAAAACATTCTCTGTGTGTGACTAGAACAAATAAGCGCAATACTGTAAGGGGCGTCTACATGAGAGGAAGATTTTAAAAGGCAATCAAAAGTAAAAGGGTGCTTTTAGCATGGCACAAATGAGCTAAACTGGTGTTGATAATCCTGCTAGCATTGTTTCTGGAAGTTTCTCCTATTCACGCATGAAACACGTGAAATTACACTTGCTATTAAAGGGCAAAAAAATCTTCACCGCAAAGCAAATGCTGTTCTCGGAATACATAAGCAGTCACTGCGAGGGCTTCACATCCCTCTCCCTGGAATATTGTCCAGAGAATCTTTATCATCCACACCTTGGGAAATGTGATGTCACACTCCATAATTACCAGTCCTGCACAGCTACAGCGGCCTTATGGAGACAGCTTTTTATTTCTTTATTTCTCAATGATAAATATAATTTTAAAAGCAGACTGCTTTTAATAGCACCTTACTCTATCACATGCTCACAAGGTGTGGGCTGGTGACACTGAATTAGTCTTCATCGGAAAGCATCTTGGCCCAGTCCCGGCTGTCACACAAGTGTAACAAATGGTGGCTTCAAACTCGCCCTTTATCCTGCAGACTAACAGGCGTGATGCCTTTGTTTACCAGCACTTTGCATGTAACGAAGCCTGCTGTGTGTGTGTGTGTTGGGGGGGGGGGGGGGGGATTTAAATGAATGCAAATTAAAATTCATTTTCTCAATTTCCTCCGTCCTCCTGGGGTGATATGTATGTATGACTGTGCATATCAGTATCAGTAGGTGGGAGTCTGGAGGTTATGTACAGGAAGGTGTGCAAATTGTGTTATAGGCAATAACAACAGCTGACGAAATAAACAGTGTTATATTTGGTGTTGGACATTGTTTTTTCACTGGTGGGAGGTATTGTTTCAGGTTAAACTTTGACCTTGTCTTCTCCTTCTCTCTTCCTCTCTTAGGTAAGAACCTGGTTTTGGTGAACTGCTGGATGCAAGTATGATTTTGGTTATATCTTTGACACATTCCTTGATAGCAAGGATTGTAGCACTGTGAATTGAGGCTGTGAAATGGTAGACCGAAACACAAACACCGTGAGCATGAATAAGCTATCTGTAGACGTGTGAAGAATTTAACGTCCCATGATCATTGGGAAAGAGGAACATTTTAGGATTTGATGATCGAGTGCGTTCTAGTTCACTGTCTCTCTGTCAAACACGCGGCCTGGAAATCCCACTCGCTCCACGTGTTCCGTCTGAACACGGCGGTGCCCATCACACCTGTAGATGGAGACAGGTGGGAGTCCCTGAACACCTGTAGTAGGATGCTGCAGTTCAGTCCTCCGTTTGTGAGTCATCTTCTGGGGCATTGTTTATTCAGCACGCCCTCACATTGTTGCTTGCCCCAGACGGTGTTGTTCTGCACAGTCTGGTTGGGTCGTTGCAGCATCCCTCAAATATCTGTGTGCCGCACTCACTCAGGTCATGTTGAGGGTAGATCTGTTGTAAACAAGCACATTTGTTTTTATGTCCACAGTAGTTATCATTAAGTTTCATTTCAAATCTTGAGCATATTCAGTACATTCATGCTGGGTTGTTCCTTGATGAAAGCCTACTTTACAATTATGTAAGTCGGATTTTAGCTACTGTTTTAAAA
>NC_084998.1:14262115-14302115 GCF_963854185.1 Sardina pilchardus
ATGTGGCGTGTCTTAATGGGGAATTGATGATGTTCACTTCCAGGTGTCCACGGCAGATAATTGATTGAGTCGTCAGTGTGCACCGCGACTGACATCTGTCCCGCGTAACGATGAAATCCTTAATTATGCCCGTGCCAAAGCCCACGCCGCCCAGTCTCCAGCCTGGTGTTGTGTTCCACCTCTGACGTCTGTAAACACAGCAGGCACTCGCGATGGACGCCCGTTAGATTGGGTTAGGGGCCCTGAGGGTGTGGGCGGAGGTGTGGAGATCCTGCCTGCCCTCCGCTCAGTTCAGACACATTTATTTGTGCCGTAATTGTATTTTTTTCCCTGATGGCCTGTTGATACTGTACAGTATAGAGATACTTTTGCTGACTGTTCAGAGCAAGGTCATAAAATGAGATACTCTATGGCATAATAGGTGTGATGACAAGTGTGTGTGTGTGTGTGTGTGTGTGTGTGTGTGTGTGTTGCATGTTTGTGTGTGTGTGTGTGTGTGTGTGTCTGTAAGTACTCTTCAGAATTAATTGGATATACTGTATACTGGAACCTCTGTTTACCTGGCTAGTCCCTGTCTGTCTGTCTGTCTGTCTCCTCCCTCTCCCGCCGGTGCTGTGTGGCTCTGGGTGTGGCGCTGCGTGGAGATCCAGACGTTGACATCTTTATGGGGATCGTAGTGGAGGGAGAGACATCCTCTCACCACACAGACACACACACACACACACACACACACACACACACACCGGGGGCCTGTTGAATTCTTTGATGTCGATAAGGGCTCAGGTGCAGCCGCCCAGCATGCACACCAGGGAGCCACCCCAGATAGTTGCCATGACGCCACAACTCCTCCGGTCCAGATCTGGCCCACAGCCTGCAGAGCCGGCATCTGACTGCCTGTCACCACCAGGGGGCTTCGAGATAGATGGATGAAGATACAGTACATGAATGCGTTCACAGGTGAAAACAAACAACAACACATCTATAAATAGATTGTTGAAGAATTTGCTGGAGGGTACACTTATGTCACTCTCCAGGAAGTATGTAATATAGTAAGGTACCGTGTCGATGTGGTGTGTCTTGGATACAGGTGTGTCCTCTGGCAGTTCTGTTGCTGTTGTCTTTGTAGCTCTTGAGATATCGGTTTGTTTTTTGCATTTGTGCAAAGATCAGTGGAGTTAGCAAAGACCGAACGGTTAGAATCTGTCATTCATGTGATCTTTCAGTCACACACACTCTGTGTGTGTGCGTGTGCGTGTGCGTGTGCGTGTGCATGTGCGTGTGTGTGTGTGTGCGTGTGCGTGTGTGTGTGTTTGTGTGTGTACTTTATGTGTGTGTCCATTTGTGTGTGCATCTGTGTCTGTGTGTGTCTGTGTGAATGAATGTGAGTGTGAGTGTGTGTGTCTGTGTGTGTGTGTGTGTATGTGTGTGTGTGTGTGTGTGTCTGTGTGTGTGTGTGTGTGTGTGTGTGTGTGTGTGTGTGTGTGTGCACTTGTCTTTATCACAAAATGGGAACTTCGACCTGACAAAGTAGTCACAGGGTGGGGACCGCTCGAATGGTGGGGACTTACACTTGGTCCCCATTATGTTTTTCCTTTAGATGAGCCTAGAACAACATTGCCAACTGCCTGGATACAAAATTTAGGTTGGCCCATATGTCATGAAATTTTGAAAATGTGTGTTTTGTGTGTGTTTTGGGGGTGCTCAGCACCGCCTACCCATGATCGTGCACTGTAACTGCATGTCTCTCACACACACACACACATGTGGACATCTACCAATCAGATTCGAGAAATCAGAATATGCAAATGAGTAGATCGCATCATCGAGAAAGACCGCCAGAAAACCAAAATCAGAAGAAGAGGAAGCAGCCATTTTGGGAACAGCAATATTTTTCTACCGTATTTTCACTATTTTATGGAACATCATCCAACTTCACAGATACAAAGTAAGTTTAATCAAATTGCGAGAGTAAATGTTAATTGTAGATCGTCAAATAAGAATGCATGCCTGACTACTGTAAGTGTTAGTATTCAGGGTCAAGGGGAGCACATGTTGCAGCTAGTAACTTATAGCTAAAGAAGGGTAGCACTGCTAGTGTGTGCATCATCGAGAGTAGCACGGTGAATTCCTTAATTATGCACTTGTATAATATGGGTGAAATTGTGAATGCTGAAATAAAGTTATTGATAGTATTCTATGTGCATGTAGATATCACACGTCTCATACCTAGTCCCATTTTGACATTACAAAGAAGGTAAGTATAACTGTTTTCAGAAAATGTAATGTCGGACTTCTTTTGACTAGCAGCTAATCGTCATTTTCTCAAACTTCAGATGTAGGACAACCATGCCAGCAACAACAAAAGGTAAATATCTATTACGACAGCTTACTGTACCAGTTTATACACATTAACTCGAAATGTTTGAACTAAGAAAACAAATGAGGGCGGATGAAGTCAAAAGGCTACTAAATGCATGGTGGGTTAGCAATGGTAAATTTTGTCAGGTCTTTTTATTAATTTATTTAATTTTGTATCTGTATGCAGTTTCAAAGCAGTTGGTGATAGTTGTGGTTGTTGTTAATTTGACTACATATTGTGTTTTTATGCCTTACTCTTAAGACATACTTTCACAAAACCTGGTGTTATATCGGTTATAGGAATTGCTAACTAAACTAGCAAACTAGGTAGCGTTTACGTCGGCATCTTTCTAGAGCCAGCATAATGTGCTAGCTATTGCGAACTTGGTGCTCATTTAGTTAGCAACACTTCATTTCCCTTGAAGGAATAACTTATTTTGTCCAAATGTGGTAAACTGACACGATACAAATCGTTTAATATAAATGTCTACAGATTAACATGCTACGACGAAGACGAAATCCCTTGCACGAAGCGCGTGACCATGCATGTAATTGCAGAGACACTGAAATGCTGGAGGCGAAGTTCATTAGCCCTCAAAAAGGTATGTTATATTTGAAACTGGAAACGGGAGGAAAACAGAAATGTTTGCTAACAGCTCAAAACGATGTTAAACGTATTCCTCCACAATGCGCTATTTTAAAAACTAGCTTTCTGCAGGCAAGCAGTGTCATATTCAAGTTCACAGGCTACGGCAATTTGTTTGTTCAAGTAGCAGCTAATTCTGCGCTGGTAACTTTTGTTTAAACTTTGGTCGTTGGCATGTTTGTACTTCTGCGCTGGTTTCGTTGAGTTGTGTAAGATGCAGTATAAAGTTAAAGCGTTCTCATGTACAAGTAGTTCGCCGACATGCTGCAAACATTTAACATGTCCCTGCTCGATATTGGTAAGAATACCGGTATGCTTAATTCATGTCAGGCCTTGCGCTGTTTGTGTACACTGAGCAAAGATCACAGTAATTTGTGTGTGAACTGTGTTTAGGACTGAACCGTGGATAAATTCGGCATTAATAAATTGTCTCCTTCACATGCGGCGAAGGCATATGTAGCACAGACAAGCTCACATGGCGCTGTGAAATTTTGTTTTGGTTGTTGGCATGTTTGTTTCATGCGTAAATGCTGGCGACGTGATGTCGGGTATAATTATATATCAAGCCAGACGTAATCATGCCTGTGTATGCGCATGACTACATGTCATTTGACTAAGATTTTCAGTTATTCATGCACAAGCGTTCATGTAAGCTAGCCTCAGCCTGGCTTGCAGCATCACAGGAAGTATACGGGCGGGAGGCTAATAGGCTACACCTGTTGAGAGTTAGCCTACATTCTGCGAATCATTTAACAACTAGCTTTCTGCAGGCAGGCAGTGTCATTCACGTTCAGACTACAGCAATTTGTTTGTTCAAGTAATTCTGCGCTGGTTTCGTTGAGTTTTGTGTAAGTTGCTGTATAAAGTTAAAGCGTTCTCATGTAAGCAGTTTGCCGACAGGCTGCAAACATTTAACAACATGTCCCCGCTCGATATTGGTAAGAATATGCTTAATTTATGTATCAAGCCTTGCGCTGTTTGTGTACACTGAGCGAAGTTAACTGTAATTTGCGTGTGAACAGTATTTAGGATTGAACCGTGGATAAATTCGGCATTAACAAATTGTCTCGTTCACATGCGGTGAAAACAGAAATGTTTGCTAACAGCTCAAAACGATGTTAAATATGCTCAGTTCTGTCTTGCGATCTACTTATTCCTCCACAAGGCGCTGTGTTAAAAATTAGCTTTCTGCTGGCAAGCCGTGTCATATTCAAGTTCACAAGCTACAGCAATTTGTTTGTTCAAGTAATTCTGAGCTGGTTTCGTTGAGTTGTGTAAGTTGAAGTATAAAGTTAAAGCGCTCTCATGTACAAGTAGTTCGCCGACATGCTGCAAACATTTAACAACATGTCCCCGCTCGATATTGGTAAGAATATGCTTATGTGTCAGGCCTTGCGCTGTTTGTGTACACTGAGCAAAGATCACAGTAATTTGTGTGTGAACAGTGTTTAGGACTGAACCGTGGATAAATTCGGCATTAATAAATTGTCTCGTTCACGTGCGGTGAAGGCATATGTAGCACAGACAAGCTCAAATGGCGCTGTGAAATTTTGTTTAAACTTTGGTTGTTGGCATGTTTGTTTTATGCGTAAATGCTGGCGACGCGATGTCGGGTATAATTACATTCATATCAAGCCAGACGTAATCATGCCTGTGTATGCGCATGACTACATGTCATTTGACTAAGATTTTCAGTTATTCATGCACAAGCGTTCATGTAAGCTAGCCTCAGCCTGGCTTGCAGCATCACATCATTTAACAACTAGCTTTCTGCAGGCAGGCAGTGTCATTCAAGTTCAGACTACAGCAATTTGCTACATGAAAACGCTTAACTTTATACTGCAACTTACACAACACTCAACGAAACCAGCGCAGAATTACTTGAACAAACAAATTGCTGTAGTCTGAACTTGATCATGCTTGCGTTCATGTAGGCTACACCTGTTGAGAGTTCGCCTGAAATGGGTAAACTGTAGATATCAACTTGAAACTTTCACAGTTGTTTACTCACATTAAGGCAAATACTTTTTGTATTGCAAGTTTTCTGAAATGTGATGTTTAGATATGCAAATTAGACTACTTTTACTTAAATATGCAATAATTTGCATATATTTCTAGAACACTAAATCTGAACAATAGGTACAGTCAGCTTCAAAATAATTGCTGCATTTTGCTTGTATATTGGATGCCAAAATACAATGGGAATATTAGATATCACTTCATATCACCTCAGAAATGAGGATATCAAGTCAAGTCAAAATCAATGTGTTTCAATGGAAGTACATTATAGAACAAATGATTGTCAATGATATGGTATGATGGAAGTATCTCAATGCATCCCAGGTCACTTGATATGTTGTCTAAAGGTCAATATCTTCCTTATGTGACTTGGCATGCATTGAGATACTTCCATCATGGGATTGTTCTGAGGGTTTTTTGTTTGTGATTATTTTTTGGTGAAACATTGTAGTCTTATAGACACCTCCTGCGCACCAGTGCTATGTGGGAAAAGGTTATCTGCCAGGCCTAAGTTTATATGCTCATGTATGCTGATGAAGTTTTTTGTACATTTCCGACCCACATTCTGTTTTTTTCAGGCCGTGGTGTCTTTACCTTAGCACCATTCCAGCAGGGTGATTTTGTGGTTGAATACAGAGGAGTAATCATTGATGCAGCAGAAGCTCATTATAGGAGGAAAATCTACCATAAACATTGGTGTGTCTTTTTGTTTGACTTTAAATGGAAAGGCAAATGGTGGTGGTAAGTTTTTAACAATTTCCAGAGATCTTACTAAATGTACTAAATGGATAGAAAAAAACCCCTCAAACTCTTAATTGTTTAACTCTTAAGGGAGTTAGAAAATTAGCCTATTCCTCAAAAAATTAGAGTGTTCCCTCAAATTGCTCTTGTTGATTTTAATGCATTTTCCAGCATTGACGCAGCATTGGAAGACAACAGTCTTGGGAGATTGGTGAACAACGACCATAAGACTCCTAATTGCCGCATGAAGTTAATTGAGGTTGATCGTAAACCACATCTCTGTTTGTTCGCCCTCCGTGATATTTGGCAAAGAGAGGAGATCACTTATGATTATGGCGGAACAGACTGGCCATGGAGAAATGAGGTGAGATCTAGCAGCGTTAGCAATTTCTGTTTAGAATAATAACTTTATTAGATTTAAATTACAATAATGGCATTCCTCGATTTCTGTGTACTACCTTTCAGTTTACAAACACCTGTACTTAGCTTGCACAGTTTTATTAATGACTATCCCAACCTGTAAGTGATCCTTTTCTTAGTTAGCGTGCTTCCATCCAACTTTCTAATGCACATTGTATCTATTCAAATAAGAAATCCCAGTTGGAAACAATGTGAAATGCACATCAAGAATTCGAATGCACATCAATAGTTGATTTGCTAGAGGGGGGTGGATCAACTCTCGATGCGCATGAGGTATAATGCTATTAAAGTTGATGTGCTCTCTTTGCTTGTTCCCGTAGAATAAAACAAATTGAATTAACACACCGGTGCACAGTTGTTTCGCTGACGCCAAAGTTTTCACTAACAACTCTGTATTCAGCACCCGTCGCAAGTTTATACAACTAGTGCAGTGCCTGTTCAAACGTGCCATTCCTGAAGAAAACCTGTAGACCAATTACATGCTTGTAGTTATGCCTGCTTTAACCCCCCCCCCCCCCGTCAGACATGGGGCGACTACCACACATTGCCTTCTAATCTGTGGGAAACACTGCAATGGATACAGTTTATAGCATATATGCACTGTTTTTAAAAAAGATACAAATGTAAGTGCAAGGTGAAAGTGTTTAGAAGGTTGTTATGACTGATGGTCTATTCATAACGTACATGTTAACACTTTGTGTACATGTCTTTCTCTTCTTATCAAGGGTGATGATGCCACTTGCAGCCTGGAAACTGTGCCTTCTACCAGTGATCTCTCAACATGTGCCACTCAGGTAAGACAATCAGTCTTTGTCAAATTCTGCTTCACAATACTATTTCCACAACAGGCATTCATTAGTTAGGCTAGGGCCACAGTGATGGCGCTGGTGCTTACGCCTCATGTGAAACTAGTTTCTACAGCTATCCTTCTGCTCACTGTAACATAACTCCTGGAGCTGTGCATAAACTATTGCTAAATAGCTAGTTAGCCACTAATCTCAATTGCATGCAACTTTTACTGTATCATACTAGGAGAGAGTAAATGCAAGGAAGAAAGAAACCATTCTTGTCCTCTCACCAGAGAGGCTGCTTGTATGTCAGTTAGCACTACATTGCTAGCCTAAGTAACCTTAGCAATGGATACAGTTTATAGCATATATGCACTGTTTTTAAAAAAGATACAAATGTAAGTGCAAGGTGAAAGTGTTTAGAAGGTTGTTATGACTGATGGTCTATTCATAACGTACTTGTTAACACTTTGTGTACATGTCTTTCTCTTCTTATCAAGGGTGATGATGCCACTTGCAGCCTGGAAAATGTGCCTTCTACCAGTGATTTCCCAACATGTGCCACTCAGGTAACATAATCATGATGTTTCTGTTAGCACTACATAGCCAGCCTAAGTAATGTGACCTATGGGTAGTTTATAGCATACAATTTCTTCCCCTTTGTCTTACAATATATGTAGTCTTTGTTTTCACTTGGTTCCCACAACTGATATTTTATTTGACATCAGCTTGCGCCTTACTATCCTATTGAAGCTGAGTGTATGCCGGGACTTTTTGAATTTGATCAGTTGGTCCCCACAACTGATGTTTCATCCTACCTCACTTTGATTCTACCTGTTTTATTGAAGTGAAGTGTGTGTAGAACCGTTACAGATGCCTTTAGTTGGTCCCCACAACTTTGTGTGTGTAGGACTTTTTCAATTGGTCCCCACAGCTGATGTTTTATCCTACCTTTCTTGATTCTACCTGTTTTATTGAAGTGTGTGTAGAACCGCTTCAGATGCCTTTAGTTGGTCCCCACAACTTTGTGTGTGTAGGACTTTTTCAATTGGTCCCCACAACTGATGTTTCATCCTACCTCACTTTGATTCTACCTGTTTTATTGAAGTGTGTGTAGAACCGCTTCAGATGCCTTTAGTTGGTCCCCACAACTTTGTGTGTGTAGGACTTTTTCAATTGGTCCCCACAACTGATGTTTCATCCTACCTCACTTTGATTCTACCTGTTTTATTGAAGTGAAGTGTGTGTAGAACCGTTACAGATGCCTTTAGTTGGTCCCCACAACTTTGTGTGTGTAGGACTTTTTCAATTGGTCCCCACAACTGATGTTTTATCCTACCTTTCTTGATTCTACCTGTTTTATTGAAGTGTGTGTAGAACCGCTTCAGATGCCTTTAGTTGGTCCCCACAACTTTGTGTGTGTAGGACTTTATCAATTGGTCCCCACAACTGATGTTTTATCCTACCTTTCTTGATTCTACCTGTTTTATTGAAGTGTGTGTAGAACCGCTACAGATGCCTTTAGTTGGTCCCCACAACTTTGTGTGTGTAGGACTTTTTCAATTGGTCCCCACAACTGATGTTTTACAGTCCCTCAACTTTAAGTGTTTGGCACAGGGATGGAAATTAACCATTTTCCACCTGCCACTGTGGCAGGTAGATTTTAAAATCTACCAGCCACTCAACATTTTTACCAGCCAATGTATATTCAACCGTTCTATACATTATACTGCCAAGTAGAGATGTAACGGTATGAAAATTTAACCCCACGGTTATAGTGACCAAAATTATCACGGTTTTCGGTATTATCGCGGTATTGTGTTCAATAAGAAAGCACTGATAGGCCTACACAAGCTGAAATAGTGTGACACTGTCTTACATTACAAAAACATAGGCAAAACCTTATTGCCTTAAGCTGGATACAGATCATTCAGAGCAGTGGCAATCCCATCTCTGCTCAACCCTGCTCAGAAAATGGCTTGTCTTGTTTCTATTTCATATTTGAATACACTTTATACATTTTGTTAACAATTTATAGCATATGCATAATTACTCAAAATATTCAGTAATTTGAATACTTCTTATTGATTACACTTGTCTTTAATGATAATCAGGGGTGATGTGTAGGTCTAAGTGAGTGCCTGTCACTTTAAGAAGTACGTGAACATAAATAGGTTTCATTTGGTTTTAGGAAAATCATGCATAGTTCAAGGATACATGTTTTCATGAAATAGCGTGAATATTCAAAAAAACTAAGAAGGTAAGGAGAATATTTCTGGCGTCATAGAAAAGATAAGTGTCTTCCAATGTTAACTTCTATGATTTAGGTAGGTTACCGTGGTAGCCTATGGCATTGTGAGTTGTCCCGTTCACTTTTTCTTTGGTCATGTTTAATTGGCTGGGTGCTTAACTACCATGACTCGGAGTTTGGTATATCTGTTATATATCCAATGTATTTCCTACCTAAACGTATTAACCGGTAGCCTCATTGTAAATGTATAGTCAATAGTTGTAGGCTATCTAGCTGCCACGTTAACTGGAAGAGTAGGCTAGGCTGACGCAATGAGAGGCGCGCCGTTCCAGAATGTTTGTTGTGATCGTCATGTCCATTGATGTTGAGGATTATTGATAGCCTTCAAGGCGTGTGTTCTTATCTCTCTGGCAACTGGTAATATTCTGATGAAATAAACAACTTGAAGTAGAAGTAGGCTAGTTGCTTACCCGCCACAGTGGCGGATGGGTTGACGACATATTTCAACCGCCAGCGCGCAAAACTACACGCATTTGGCGGGTGGTGGGTGGCTAATTTTCATCCCTGGTTTGGCAGCAGCTGATAACCTGACTCTCGCCAGATCCTTGTAGTTCGCTGTCTGCTTCACACAAGGATCTGGGACTTCTCGATAGGAGATGTATTTCTGAAGGCGGGGCCTTGTAAAACATCCTTGCATGTGATTTGATAAACCACTTGTCTGTTATCTTGAATGACGTGCTAGGCTTCTTCAAGCTCTTGCCAAACCCGGTCGGAAGAAGAGTAAAAACATCCTTGCCACCAATAAATGTCTTCAAAACCATTCTCTGTTCATCTTTTAAAGAATGAATACTCGATAGATTCGACAAAATGGTTGAAATAGCAGAATCAATGTCAGCACAAGACTCCTTGCTGCGTGCCGCCATTGTTGTTTGAATCCAACACTCGCTTCGGGGCTCCTGATTGGTTCATCATTTTTTGCTCCCTGGAAGGAGTTTGGTTTGCCCTCGAGTCCAGACCCTTGTGTGGAGCTCAGCGAAACGCCTCTGGTGGAGCATGGCGGAACTACAGGGGTCTGGCGAGAGTCAGGCTAAGTAGCTGAGTGTATTCCGTGCCTTTTTAATGGGGTGGTTCAGGATTCTAGACATAGGACCTCATTTTCAAGTTAGCAAGTGTGATATTTATCAGTGGAGACTGTTTTGTCCAGTCCTTCTAGTTGCAGAGTTGCAAGTCAACAGCGTGTTAGCCTGCCAGTAAAAACAGTTTTACCCACTCCACAGTGCACCTGAGGTGTATATAAAATATATGCAAATGTCTGTGTTGACGGAATACTGTTGGAAATAAAACTGCCCTTGCATTGCATTGCAATAGTTATACTTTGTTCCCTGAAGTCGGTAGTAGGCATATAAGCAATGGCAGCGGCGGACTGATATTACCTAGGCTACTAGGTGTCCCGATTAGAGTGCGCTCTCTGTTTACTTTTCGGCTCAGTACTACTAACCGGAGCAGGTAAAATTCCGCCGCTGCTTAGAAACTGGTCCCTCAAAATGTAATGCGATCATTGAAATGCAAGGATAGAATGATGTTAGAAATAAAACTATCGATGTAAAACTCTGTATTGATAGTCTGGCATTATATTCTTATTGGCATTGGCTGTACTGTGGAGTGGGTAAGACTCTTTTTGGTGGCAGCCTAACATACTGATGACTTGCGCTAGTCTAGCACCTGCGAGTTCTGCAGCTGGAAGGATCGGATGACACATGTTCGAAACGATCTCCACTGATAAATATCACACTGGCTAACTTGGAAGTGAAGGTCCTATGTCCAAAATCCTCAACCACCCCTTTAAATTCCTTCGTATGGCCTTCACAACTGATCATTTATTCTACCTCAGCTTGCTATGCATTGTCATATTGAAGTTGAATATGTTTGTGTGAAGGGTTTGTAGATTTGTTTTAAAGATTTCTTTCACTTTGTTCCCACAAATAATGTTTTATCCTTTCTTAACTTGCTTCTAATTATCATATTGAAGTCAGGTTTGTGTGTAGGGCCTTCACGGTTTCTTGCACCTGTTGCCCATGACTCATGTCAAATAAAATAAAGAAAGAATGCCAATCTAAGTGCAAGGTGAAAGTGTTTAGAAGGTTGGTATGACTGACAGTCTATTCATAACGTACATGTTAACACTTTGTGTACATGTCTTTCTCTTCTTATCAAGGGTGATGATTCCACTTGCAGCCTGGAAAATGTGCCTTCTACCAGTGATTTCCCAACCAGTGATCTCTCAACATGTGCCACTCAGGTAAGACAATCAGTCTTTGCCTGTTGTGGAAATAGTATTGTGAAGCAGAATTTGACATTCATTAGTTAGGCTAGGGCCACAGTGATGGCGCTGGTGCTTACGCCTCATGTGAAACTAGTTTCTACAGCTATCCTTCTGCTCACTGTAACATAACTCCTGGAGCTGTGCATAAACTATTGCTAAATAGCTAGTTAGCCACTAATCTCAATTGCATGCAACTTTTACTGTATCATACTAGGAGAGAGTAAATGCAAGGAAGAAAGAAACCATTCTTGTCCTCTCACCAGAGAGGCTGCTTGTATGTCTGTTAGCACTACATTGCTAGCCTAAGTAACCTTAGCAATGGATACAGTTTATAGCATATATGCACTGTTTTTAAAAAAGATACAAATGTAAGTGCAAGGTAAAAATGTTTAGAAGGTTGTTTTGACTGACAGTCTATTCATAACGTACATGTTAACACTTTGTGTACATGTCTTTCTCTTCTTATCAAGGGTGATGATGCCACTTGCAGCCTGGAAAATGTGCCTTCTACCAGTGATTTCCCAACCAGTGATCTCTCAACATATGCCACTCAGGTAAGATAATCAGTCTTTGCCTGTTGTGGAATTTGACATTCATTAGTTAGGCTAGGGCCACAGTGATAGCGCTGGTGTTTACGCCTCATGTGAAACTAGTTTCTACAGCTATCCTTCTGCTCACTGTAACATAACTCCTGGAGCTGTAATGTAAACTATTGCTAAATAGCTAGTTAGCCACTAATCTCAATTGCATGCAACTTTTATTGCATCATACTAGGAGAGAGTAAATGCAAGGAAGAAAGAAACCATTCTTGTCCTCACCAGAGAGGCTGCTTGTATGTCTGCTAGCACTACATTGCTAGCCTAAGTAACTTTAGCAATGGATACAGTTTATAGCATAAATGCACTGTTTTTTAAAAAAGATACAAATGTAAGTGCAAGGTGAAAATGTTTAGAAGGTTGTTTTGACTGGCAGTCTATTCATAACGTACATGTTAACACTTTGTGTACATGTCTTTCTCTTCTTATCAAGGGTGATGATGCCACTTGCAGCCTGGAAAATGTGCCTTCTACCAGTGATTTCCCAACATGTGCCACTCAGGTAACATAATCATGATGTTTCTGTTAGCACTACATAGCCAGCCAAAGTAACGTGACCTGTGGGAAGTTTATAGCATACAATTTCTTCCCCTTTGTCTTACAATATATGTAGTCTTTGCTTTTACTTGGTTCCCACAACTGATATTTTATTTGACATCAGCTTGCGTCTTACTATCCTATTGAAGCTGAGTGTATGCCGGGACTTTTTGAATTTGATTAGTTGGTCCCCACAACTTTGTGTGTAGGACTTTTTCAATTGGTCCCCACAACTGATGTTTTATCCTACCTTTCTTGATTCTACCTGTTTTATTGAAGTGTGTGTAGAACCGCTACAGATGCCTTTAGTTGGTCCCCACAACTTTGTTTGTGTAGGACTTTTTCAATTGGTCCCCATAACTGATGTTTCACCCTACCTCGCTTTGATTCTACCTGTTTTATTGAAGTGAAGTGTGTGTAGAACCGTCACAGATGCCTTTAGTTGGTCCCCACAACTTTGTGTGTGTAGGACTTTTTCAATTGGTCCCCACAACTGATGTTTCATCCTACCTCACTTAGATTCTACCTGTTTTATTGAAGTGAAGTGTGTGTAGAACCGCTACATATGCCTTTAGTTGGTCCCCACAACTTTGTGTGTGTAGGACTTTTTCAATTGGTCCCCACAACTGATGTTTTACAGTCCCTCAACTTTAAGTGTTTGGCACAGGGATGGAAATTAACTTTTTTTCCACCTGCCACTGTGGCAGGTAGATTTTAAAATCTACCAGCCACTCAACATTTTTACCAGCCAATATATATTCAACCGCTCTATACATTATACTGCCAAGTAGAGATGTAACGGTATGAAAATTTAACCCCAAGGTTATAGTGACCAAAATTATCACGGTTTTTCGGTATTATCGCGGTATTGTGTTCAATAAGAAAGCACTGATAGGCCTACACAAGCTGAAATAGTGTGACACTGTCTCTTACATTACAAAAATATAGGCAAAACCTTATTGCCTTAAGCTGGATACAGATCATTCAGAGCAGTGGCAATCCCATCTCTGCTCAACCCTGCTCAGAAAATGGCTTGTCTTGTTTCTATTTCATAATTGAATACACTTAATACATTTTGTCAACAATTTATAGCATATGCATAATTATTAATATTCAGTAATTTGAATACTTCTTATGGATTGCACTTGTCTTTAATGATATACAGGGGGGTGATATGTAGGTCTAATTGAGTGCATGTCACTTTAAGAAGTACGTGAACATAAATAGGTTTCATTCGGTTTTAGGAAAATCATGCATAGTTCAAGGATACATGTTTTCATATAATAGCGTGAATGTTCAAAAAAACTAAGAAGGTAAGGAGAATATTTCTGGCGTCATAGAAAAGATAAGTGTCTTCCAATGTTAACTTCTATGATTTAGGTAGGTTACCGTGGTAGCCTATGGTATTGTGAGTTGTCCCGTTCACTTTTTCCTTGGTCATGTTTAATTGGCTGGGTGCTTAACTACCATGACTCGGAGTTTGGTATATCTGTTATATATATCCAATGTATTTCCTACCTAAACGTATTAACCGGTAGCCTCATTGTAAATGTATAGTCAATAGTTGTAGGCTATCTAGCTGCCACGTTAACTGGAAGAGTAGGCCAGGCTGACGCAATGAGAGGCGCGCCGTTCCAGAATGTTTGTTGTGATCGTCATGTCCATCGATGTTGAGGATTATTGATAGCCTACAAGGCGTGTGTTCTTATCTCTGTGGCAACTGGTAATATTCTGATGAAATAAACAACTTGAAGTAGAAGTAGGCTAGTTGCTTACCCGCCACAGTGGCGGGTGGGTTGACATATTTCAACCGCCAGCGCGCAAAACTACATGCATTTGGCGGGTGGTGGGTGGCTAATATCCATCCCTGGTTTGGCAGTAGCTGAGTGTATTCCGTGCCTTTTTAATGGGGTGGTTCAGGATTCTAGACATAGGACCTCATTTTCAAGTTAGCAAGCGTGATATTTATCAGTGCAGACTGTTTTGTCCTGTCCTTCTAGTTGCAGAGTTGCAAGTCAACAGTGTGTTAGCCTGCCAGTAAAAACAGTTTTACCCACTCCACAGTGCACCTCAGGTATATAAAATATATGCAAATGTCTGTGTTGATGGAATACTGTTACAAATAAAACTACCCTTGCATTGCATTGCAATAGTTATACTTTGTTCCCTGAAGTCGGTAGTAGGCATATAAGCAATGGCAGCGGCGGACTGATATTACCTAGGCTACTAGGTGTCCTGATTAGAGTGCGCTCTCCGTTTACTTTTCGGCTCAGTAACTAACCGGAGCAGGTAAAATTCCGCCGCTGCTTAGAAACTGGTCCCTCAAAATTTAATGCGATCATTGAAATGCAAGGATAGAATGATGTTAGAAATAAGTGCAAGGTGAAAGTGTTTAGAAGGTTGGTATGACTGACAGTCTATTCATAACATACATGTTAACACTTTGTGTACATGTCTTTCTCTTCTTATCAAGGGTGAGGATGCCACTTGCAGCCTGGAAAATGTGCCTTCTACCAGTGATTTCCCAACCAGTGATCTCTCAACATGTGCCACTCAGGTAACATAATCAGTCTTTGCCTGTTTTGGAAGTAGTATTGTTATTGTTGGTTAGTTTCTGCGGCTACCGTTCTGGTCACTAGCATATCTCCTTGAGCTGTATGTAAACTATTGCTAGTTAGCCACTAATTTCAATTAGTTCATCCCTCTTGAAGAGTAAAATGTAATGCAGAGAGAAACGATTCCATCTTCTTAGAGAGGCTGCTTGTGTGTTTGTTAGCACTACGTAGCTAGCCTAAGGCCCTAAGTAACGTATCCTATGGGTACAGATTTTAGCATACAGTTGATTCCCTTTTGTTTTACGATATATGTGATCTTTGCTTTCATTTGGTTCCCACAATATTTTATTTGACATCAACTTAAGCTTAGTGTATGCTGGGGCTTTTTTAAAATTCTATCAGTTTATTTTATCCTACATAACTTTGACACGCCATTGAACTCCCAACTTAGCAAACACCACTTTAATGTGAACTTTGCAACCACCATAGAAACCAATGTGATTACTAGAGATGCACCGATGAGACATGCCGATTCTATGCCGGTCAAATGCACTCGCATGCTGCAAATGTAACAACACCCAGCTTAGTTTGCAAAGTTTGAAGAAGCTAGCAACCAGGTCACTCAGGGCTGGATGTCGGGCTACAAAGAAAGCGCTAATAGGCTACCGAGTTTTTCTATGCAGCGAACGCTGTGCTTTGCCATATTTCGTAGAATTTACTAAGCTGTCACTTCATTAGGCTACGTAAACATTGCTCATGACCGCCCGTCCCCACCGCTAATTGCGTGCCTACAGCTGAACCACAAGTGCAGCTGAACGTAGATAACCGATTGTGACTTAAGACTAGATTAGACTTAAAGAAGAAAGACATTTAATGACCTTAATAATGGAATGGCTATGTTCCATTTACCGGTTCCATTTCTTTAACAGTCATTTCATTATTGATAAGTTGATTACATTTAGGGCCCTATAATTTCCGCGATGCAGAGAACGCGGACGGAATCACGGAATCTGCACATGAAAACGGAATTCTCTTATGAAAGAGAATTCCGGAATTTGCAGATATTTTGTTGACACGTTCAATAAACCTTTTAAATGATTATTCCTTCTCGTGTATCAGTCTAAAGCAACAAGCGCAGAAAGGTCTCTACCTAAACCGTGGCCAAATATGTAATTGCTAAACATGTTAACTTTGTAACCGTCTCGAATATTCAAGTTCACGTTGAGTTCGTTGATGGATGCATCGAAGCGAGTGGCTCCTCTTAAGCCAGCCAACGGTGGCAAGTGCAACACAACTGACAGTTGTTTGCTAATTATCGGGGTAAACAATTCCCCAACGACTTCTCTGAGTCTGGACAACAACTGTTTTGTAAGTTTTGTCAATCACAATTGACTGGACCCTCAAAGACACAGCGACCATATGAAATCGAAAGTTCATCTCTAGAACAAAGCTATCGGAACGACGTGTCTTATCACCCTTTTGCATATATGCTGTATGCGTCACTTAATATTAATTTATTTACAAACTAAGACAGCGAATTCGCTCAGAAACGCAAGCACCCAAACCATAACTGTATCTATATTAGCTATGTACCAGAAATGTTTTTTTACCTTGACTCGAAGAGCTGTAAACAAGTCTGTAGGCTATACAAAACCGCTTGGAGCTCAGGGTTTCCCCCAGAAAATTTGTTTGTTAAGGTGGTGTCTGTCCAGGGGAAGGGGGCGTCGCCGTAGCGTCCCCGCCGCATCGCAGCCGCATCGCCGCCGCATCGCCGGCATTGCCCTATGATGGGGGGGGGGGGGGGGGGTCGAGACCATTGATTTAACTGCAGCCGAGACCGAGTGACAACGACCGAGTCTTTTAGGAAGCAAGTCTGAGTCGAGACCGAGTCTTAAAGGAGTCAAGGCCGCATCAAGACCAACCAAAGAAAGAGGTTTTCATAATTTACATCACCAAGGATCATATAACGGTTCAATTCCCAAAGGGTAGAGAGGGCATTGTTGGCTACAGGAGCAGTCTAACACACACTTGTCTAAATAACTTCTTTTCTGATTTACTTTAAGACAAAGAGGTCAGCTGAAGTAAAAAATTAGTAGGCTGTCAGCATTTCATTTATGTTGAAAATGTTGAATTTTGACACTAATGACAGCAATATACCTGGATTTCACATTCAAAGTGTGATTTAATTGTATCAGCAACCAATTAAACATCATTAACACAATTTAGACAATATTATAACTTAAAAGTTTAAGTTTACAACTCCAATACAGGGCCTTTTGTATCTTTCAAAACCTTTGCACTGCTCAGCATAGCACCATAGTATATATTTTAAAGCCAGTCAATATTATAATATTCTATTAAAACCAAGAATATTTGTAATGGTGGCTATTTTAGAATATACCATGAAATAAAGATGAAACTGTATGAAAATGTAACATTGCGACTGTAGGCTATGGTAAAGTTAGTGAATTGTGATTTAGTAGGCTTAAGCTTTGATTGAAGCTGTATATTGTGCGTGCCTGTTGCTCATATAGCCTAAGAGGGCCGGAACGTTTTTAATGCTTTTAAAAACATAATTAGCGAGATCGTACCGCATTGAACGCTAATATTTTGTCACTAGCAACCAAATCTGTCATCTGTCAAATACAGTTGCATGTTCATCTCAGAACAAAAACATTCAGGAATTATTTCTACAAAACGGAAACGTGCGTCCCGCCCGGTCGGGATGAATGAAACTGGCATGGGAGGCAAGAGGCTACAGTTTAAAGTTTAAACTAGCCTGTGTAAACCTCAGACAATTTCAGTATTTTACAACACCTGAATGAATAGCCGTCACGAGTTGTTGTTAGCTGTAGGCTAGATGGCACAAGTGTTTGTCACAACCAATTACAAGATGCAGTGGGCTATGCATTCATAGTAGACGAGTGATAAAAAAAAAAAAAAGATAAAGCGCTCCAAAGTGTTATGCCGCTCATCCCATACATTTGGTAGATTCAACGGAGAACCATTCCTGTGAGAGTCGTCAAATCGAGCTAGGCTATTTGTGTTCGCAGTCACTCTGAGATATGCGTGGCATTGGCACCTGATATCAAATACTCATGCTGAATGAGCGCGTCGCCTGTGCGCATAGGCCAACTCGATTTGAAAAGGTTTCTTTTTTTATGCGTTCTACAGAGAAGGGAGACTAGCGGCTACGGTTTGGAATGACAGGGAGAAAACATGACAGAGTAATACGGCGAATATCACTATACATAATATATTTATTTATTTATTTATTTATTGAAGACGCTAGTTAAGGCGGCAGCCCTGTGTTGTTAAGGCGGCCGCCTTAGCAGGAAAGCGCTGCGGGAAACCCTGGAGCTCCAGCCAGGCTATATGAAACTTTAGCATAGACCTGGTTTCTACAAATATTCTACTAGCCTAGAATACTTAAATAAATAAATAGATAGATTGATAAAAACAATGCATTTTTTCAGCAAGTAGTACAGTACTGCTCACTGACAAGTCTTTTACTGAGCTCAATAGGCCTACCAAGTGCCTTACCATCATGTAGTTGTAGTTTAAGTTGTTAAAAAATATATTTTCAGTTACTGTACATAATAAAAGTGCCCTTTTGGATCTAGATTTACCGCTTAGTTATGGCCATTTAATTGAAACTCATTTTTGGCCAATGAGTTGTTGAATGTTTGGATGCATTTTGAATGTGCTTTGCTGAATATGTTAACTGTTAACTAAATTGTGAGGGTTTTTTGTTGAGTTTCAAAACTGCTTAGGAGTAAAAAGAAAAGCAAAAATCCGAAAACGCTAAAAAGAAATCCGAAAAAACGGAATTTGGGAAAAAATAAAACTGATTTCATAGGGCCCTATACATTTCTATATTTACATGTTCTATTAAAAAGAAACTATGCAGGATTGGCGATTTCATCTCCGGTTTCGTTTTTTTTTTCGCTTGTTTTATGCTTACATATTTCTCTGCAGAGCTTCCCTGACAGCTTTAGCGTGTATATTTATACATATAGGCTATATATAAATTGCAAGCGTGGTTCTTCTTGTTCCTTACGCGTCTCAGCTTTCCAGATGTAAACAAGGAGCGATTGCCTCCTGAACAAACTGCAAGGTTGCAATAGCGGATAGGGACACTGGGGGCGGGAGGAAATATTACTGTTTTTGATAAAACTGGTCAGTCAAGCAAAACAACGATTTCTAAGTGATTTTATGACTATGATAAAGTTGCATAGGGTCTCTTTAAATAAAAGAGATAAAATAACTATTTGTGTGTGTGGTGTTGGTTAGAAGAAATGAAATCGGAATCGGCAGGTCAAACTCTATGAAAAATCGGAATCAACCCAAAATTGCAATCGGCGCATCTCTAGTGATTACCCTATCAACCAGCATAGCATCCACTTTATTTGGTATAGTAACCACCATATGTACCCTAGCAACTCTATAATAACGGTCATAATTATCCTAGCTATAACCTAGCCACCAGCAATGTAATGTACACCTTGCAATCACCATAGCAACTGCTTTTTTGGCATAGCATTCACCATTTGTATCTTGGTAACACCCTAGCAGCTATCTTAATTACCCTAGCAACCACCAATATAATGTCGACCTGTCAACCTTGCAATCACCATAATAAGTAACATGATTAACCTACCACCCAGTTTAGCAAAGGCTTTATTTGGCATAGCAACCGTCACATGTTCCCTAGCATCACCCTAGCAACCATCTTAATTACCACAGGGTGGGAATTATACCGCGGCCATGGCCGCCGTTACCCTACGCTTTGGCCTTCATGCCCTGTGAATAAAAACCCATTGTAAGGCCACAGTGGCCTTTGTGCCCCTGTAGGGATTGCCAGCCGCTCCGTATAATACAGAATCGTCCCGTATTTGACACAAAAAGGTCTTGTTCCGTATTGCAATTGACCGTTCGCAAAACCACGCCCTCGAACGGCCATTGTCCAATCGTAGCTCAGCAACGGTAACAAAGTAGAAGGATGCCCGTCAAACATTGCGAATTCTGCAAGACGGTGCAATGATGCGCCTATGGCACGAGAAAGTCATACACCAGGTACCCCAAAAGTTTAGAGGGAGGGGGCGTTTTTTTCGCCTTTCCAAAGCCCAAAATCCAAGTGGAAAGATGCCTACAATGGATTAAGCGGCGTGGGAGACCTCAATACTAAATGTCTCAAAGATTCATAACTTTCCATATCAGAACGACACCCATCACCTACAGTAGCCTATGTGGCACTTAGTGTCGCTAATTTGGAAAGTTAATTCTATCACCCTCTTACATGTATGTGGCACTTAATCTCTTTACACACTACGGCGGATTCGTAAAGAAACACAAGCACCCACACCTAGTGTATCTAAATTAGCTACCTACCTAAAATGACATTTTACCGTGACAAAGTGTTGAAAAATACCTGTACGAAACTGCTTGGAGGTATACGTCTGCTCGAAGGTAAGCAATAAACCTAGCATGATATTAATCAATAAGTAAGTAGCTAAGTACACGCAATCTGTAAAACTGGATTTAACAGTTAACAGTTGTGGTTCTTTATAGCATTAAATATGAAAGTATTAAAGCTAGAACACTAACTGATCAGCAACCTACTTAATATCCAGGACATGCAGGCAGCTAGCTGTTCGCCTGACTGCACTGATTGATAATGTTGCTATCCACACAGATCATTTTTAGCAAGAGGTTGACGGTCATTAGAGGCTATAAAATCTGTAATACTGAACGTAACAGTTGTGGTTCATCTAGCATTGTGAAAGCAGTGCTCAACATACCAACAAATCACTTGCTGTCTGCAAAGTCATAAATACTTGCAATCTACCAAGCACTAACCTAACCATGCATAACAAAGGGGATGATGCGTTTTGCTCTCGGGTGGTGGTTGCTAGTTGATCGTCAACTTTTAGCTATCTGGCATTGTTTACGCTACTGTGTATTTATGGTCCCAATCCCAGTTTAAAACGTGGGCTATTTGCCCGCAGTGCAGGAACTTACTGGCCCACAATATGCTGATTTTACTGCAAGATCGGTTTCTATCGGTACACGTAGCCTACGACTCGATTGCTGTAGGCTAATATTCCCGTCTGTGCTTATTTTAACATTTTACATCGAACATCCCTCCCCTGCATATTGCATCCCTGTCTGTCGTGCCATAGAGAGTTCAGATGCAAAAGCCTGGCCACTTTGTTAAAAAATGAGATAATGGTGAGTGAATGCTTCACATAGGCCTAGGCTGTAAGTTAATTCAAGCTTCAAAAATCTTCTGGTCTGAAATATTGATTCGTATGCAAAACCCTATAGGAGCCTGATACAAAATGTCCATTTAAAAGAAAAGGTCAGACGGATTTAGAGGGTTTTGCATCTGAACCCTGCTGCATTAATCCAAAACAGTCTCCAGTCTTGGAGTTGAAAAACACTATGATCAGTCAACGTGAATGCAATTGTTTTAATCAAAATTGTGCAGCATACTGTGATGCTAACCGGACTTGTAGCTAGTCGTCTTCTATGCGTCATTTTCTTTCACGATTGTGAATGTTTTATGATTAAAACAGCATGTTGCGGGGGGTGTCCAGTGAGCGCGCATGAGGGGGAGAGCGAGAGAAAGAGGGCCCAGGAGAGGTGGTTTATACTGTTTGGTAAAGTTGCAGGAATAGTCTACAATGAAACTTGCGAAATGTATGCTTTCACCCAAGCAGCGTCAGGTGCACCAGTGCAACCTGGATTTTTCTTCAGGCTCACTCTAATACATTTTGGGCGCATTTGAGCCCTGTAGAACGTCTGTTCCTTTTTGTTTGACGGGCGTAGTAACAATAACTAGGGGGCGCGGCTTTTGCGAATGGTCAATTAAGCGGAGGTATGGGCGTTCGTTGAATGCATGCGTGTGTGCGTTTGCGCGACAGAAACTGAAACTAAACGATAACGTTGATGGCAAAGCTCCGCTTCATTATTTAACATTTTAAAATGTTTATTGTAACATATTTAACATTTCATTATTTAACATTTAATAGAGCAGCGTGGATTCTCGCAACTTCCATTCAAACAGAGCAGAGACTGCACAACACATTGTTTAGCATTGAGTATTGTTTAGTCAAATTAAAACACGGTCAGACGATTGTAGCCTTTCATTTAAAGATCTCCAGATTTACGCCTATCTGCACGGCCGTTTACCATAGACAAAAGTTTGTATTGTTTACTGAATCCTTACATTTAGGCATTCAAATGAAACTTCATTATAAACCATAACTATACTTATAATTAAATATTTTTGCCGTAATGTTGCCGCCACAGCTGCTGTGTGAATGTAAGCGCGGGGGAAATCCGCGCAAGTGATGAGCACCCTAATGTCACAGAATAGTTCCATCTCTAACATGCTGCAGATAATGCAGCAAGGCTATAGACGCCTCCATACTCCCGGTGTAAAAACGACACTCTTCCGCTGTCAGGCATGCACAGCTGCACAACACATAGTTATGCGGCTGCATTTATCAGCCGTCATTATCTGCCCAGCAAACCAAAGCCCAATTAACGGAAATTCAAAATTAGATGTGAACAACAGGTGGCCGTATACTGTACATTCCGCTATAGCCTATGCTTCATGTCTGAATGTCCGCTATCATCAGAAATGCGGCAAGCAATTATAACAGAATTTGCAGAAAACCTGTCTGAAAACGACTTATGATGCTTGCATGAGTGAAACATCCCAAAACAATAGCACCCATATAGTTGTTGTTTTCAGAAATATCTCTCATGCAACCATGCAAAAGCAATGAACTATTAATTATATCTTACATTAGTAAAGCAGACCTGATGTGCATAGGACATGTGCATGTGCATAGTTTTCACAAACTTTTTGTGAACAATTTTGGCACTTTACTTTGACTGCTTTGAAGTGAAAGTGCATATCTAAAAATATAGCATAATAAGAGTTGTGATAATGATGACCTTAATGATTTGATGGGGGTGGGGTGGAGGTACGTGTAGGTGGGCCCTATGAACCCAAAGTCTGCCGTAACCGGGCCTCAACTTAAAGAAGTTTGAGGCTGCGTTAGTGTTTCTCAAAGCCTACAGCGGCTAGCGGGTCTGTGTATTTGGTCGAGATAATCCTGAAATGTAAAACCCATCAAATTTTATTCAGTGGCCTTTGTGCCCCGTCATGTGGCCTTGGTGCCCCTAAAAAGCAAAAGAAGGTGAAGGCCAAATGGCCTTGCCCCTAAAATTACAAAATTCCCACCCTGCTAGCAACCACCATAGTGACCAACATCATTACCCTTTCAATCATTATAGCAACAGCTTTATTACCTCCGCCAAGGAGGTTATGTTTTCACCGGGGTCTGTTTGTCTGTGTCTGTTTGTCTGTCTGTCTCTCTGTCTGTCTGTTAGCAAGATAACTCACAAAGTGATAGATGGATTTCGATGAAATTTGATCCGTAAAACCGTCGAGATTCAGGAGCCGTTTATGTTTTTTGCTTAGTAGTGTAATGGCATGGTATGGCCACGTGGTGGCAATCTGCATAGTTTGGGTTCAAATGTACACTGCTCAAAAAAATAAAGGGAACACTGTTCATAGGAGTATAGCATCAAGTCAGTCACACTTGTGAGATATTGATTTGGCCAGTTATGTAACAGAGGTGGTTTGTGAATCAGGTTGACCTGCTTTGATGTCAACAACATTTTCTACAGGTGTACTAGAGGGCCAACTGTGAGACGACCCCCAAAACAGGAATGTTTTTACAGGTGGTGGCACCTGGTAATTTTTCCATCTTCATCCTTCTTGACTGATTTGTCACTACTTTTGCATTTGGATAAGGTCATTGTTACCACTGGTAGCATAAGCCAGTATCTGGAGCCTACAGAGGTTGCACAGGGTAGTCCAACTCCTTCAGATTGGCACACCAATACGTTCCATTGCCAAAATGACTGCTGTGTCTCCCCCTGCAATCTCAAGAGCATGGAATTGATTCCAGGAGACAGGCAATTGCTCTAGGAGAGAAGATCCTTAACCCAGTAGCAGGACCAGTATCTGCTCCTTTGTGCAAGGAGGAACAGTAGAAGCCCTACTAGAGCCTTACAGAATGACCTTTAGCAGGTCACTGGCGTGAATGTCTCTGGCCACACTGCCAGAAACAGACTTCATGAAGGTGGCCTGAGGGCCCGATGGCCTCTAGAGGGACCTGTGCTCCCTGCCCAGCACTGTGGAGCTCAATTGACATTTGCCATAGAATGCAATATTGGCAGGTTTTACACTAGTGCCCTGTACTTTTCACAGATGAGAGCAGGTTCACCCTGAGCATATGTGACAGACATTGAAGGGTCTGGAGATGTCATGGAGAACGTTATGCTGCCTGCAACATCATTCAGCATGACCGGTTTGGTGGTGGGTCAGTAATGGTCTGGGGAGGCATACCCTTGGAGGGATGCACAGAACAGGGCAGTGAACACAGGTCCCTCTAGAGGCTATCGGGCCCTCAGGTCAACCTCATAAAGTCCGTTTCTGACAATGTGGTCTGAGACATTCACACCAGCGGCCTGCTGGAGGTCATTCTGTAGGGCTCTAGCAAAACTCCTACTGTTCCTCCTTGCACAAAGGAGCAGATACTGGTCCTGCTATTGGGTTAACGACCATCTACCACTCTACCCTGCTCTCCTAGAGCAACTGCCTGTCTCCTGTAATCTCTTCCATGCTCTTGAGACTGCAATGGGAGACACGGCAATCTTTTTGGCAATGACGAGTATTGGTGTGCCATTCTGGAGGAGTTGGACTACCCTGTGCAACCTCTGTAGGCTCCAGATACTCGCTTATGCTACCAGTAGTAACACTGACCCTATCCAAATGCAAAACTAGTGAAAAATCAGTCAAGAGGGATGAAGATGGAAAAATTACCAGTTGCCACCACCTGTAAAAACATTCTTGTTTTGTGGGTCGTCTCACAGTTGGCCCTCTAGTACACCTGCAGTAAATTTCGTTGACATCAAAGCGGGTCAACCTGATTCACAACCACCTCTGTTACATAACTGTCCAGATCAATATCACACGAGTGTGACTGACTTGATGCTATACTCCTATGAACCAGTGTTCCCTTTATTTTTTTGAGCAGTGTATGACAACCTAGGAAGAACAATACAGGCGGAGGTCTGCGCTCTGAGTGCTTTTCTAGTTTAGTATTGCAAAAGCCATGTCTACCTAATTAAAATCATTGTAACATTGTACAATTGTTTTTGAATGGTTTTCTAAATAAAATATCTATATGAATATGACTTTTCAGATGAAGTCAACCATTATTGCCTATGAGGACTACACTGAAACTACTCCAGATGAGGATGAAGATTATATTCCTTCCTCTGAAGAATCCAGTTCTTCGGAAGGTTCTTCTGTTATGCCGCCACCCATAATGAAAAGAAAGGCTATTCAGGTGGGCGAGTTAGTTTAGTGAGTCTGTGAGGGTGTGTATGGACATGAAATATTGTTTTTGATTTGTTTTCTAAATGAAATATCTATATGAATGTGACTCTGCAGATGAAGTCCTCCATTCCTGATTATCAAGAATCCAGTTCTTCGGAAGGTTCTTCTGTTATCATTATCAGGAGAGAGGGTGAAGTTTCTTCTATGCCTTTGTCAGCCTTCATGTTAAGAAACAAATCTGATCCTCACGAAGACATAGACTGGGCTTTAAGTGAAACAGAAAAACAGCTCTGTCGGCATTTTTCAAGAATAGAAACTAGAGGCAAACGTGGACGCAAAGTCCCCATACTTCTGACACCAAAGATGGTCAGCTCATTAGAATTACTTGTCAGCTCAAGAGAAAAGTGTGGCATACAGAGGGGCAACCCATACTTTTTTGTTGCCACTCTGTCTACAGTACTTAACATGACGGAAACGGAAATGGACCAGTTGGCTAATTTCCTAGGACATGACCTCGTTGTGCACAGAGAATATTACAGACTACCAGAGGGAACATTGCAACTCGCAAAAATCAGAAAGGTGCTGATGTCTATTGAACAAGGCCGACTAATGGAATTCAAAGGAAAAAATCTCGATGAAATCGAAATTCAACCTCACGGTATGTGTAATACTTTAGCATGCATATTTTGTATGTTTAGACAAGAATGGTCTCCCATTCATGATTTCCTGATATCAAGTTTCATTTTGCAGAGAAAGTTCAGCTGCTAGATGAGGGAATGGAGGATGAAGAACACGAGGACATTGGTGTCCAACCAGCAGGTACATACATAAATTTATTCCACTGCTTGGTTGACTTCCCCATTGTCCTGCGTAATTTAGAACATGTGTTAACCGTCTTTTATTTGCGCACCTTTGAAATAGATCCAATTTGTTGGGCGTACTACTTTGTATATTAATTCGCCAAACTTGTTAAGTTTAAATGAACGGTCACATTGCATCCAAGCTGTAAAATACAGATGTTTAGAACATGGTAACATTGTAGCATATGACAGACATGGATTTTAGCTAGTTGGATGACATGTAGGCTAAGTAAAATAGGATTCTGATGAACCTTAGCTTTGAAAAATCACTAAGATATGCCTGCTTGACAAAAGGAGAGATGGTTATGGTTATGGTTATTTAGCAGACGCCTTTGTCCAAAGCGACATACAAATAAATAATAACAATACAAATTAAATTAACAGTGAACAATTACAAAATAGGGAGAATAGCAATATTATCAATAAAACAATCATTTTAAGCACTAACCTAATGAGAAATAAAACAATTAAATGAGAATAGCAATCAAATAAGTCACTCAATTAATTATATGATAACAATAACTATAGCATGGTATGGCTAAATTTAAGGACAATAGCAAAATAAATGTCAAATTCTATCAATGGACAAATTATAACAAAACAATACTATTATACAAACCATAACACATAACAAACGCTCAGAAGACTAAGTGCATATTAAACAAATATGCCTTAAGTATGACCAAATATGACCCCTCTTAAAAGATCCAAAACTGTTGCTGGAACGGAGAGCACTGGGCAACTCATTCCACCAACACGGAACCACTGAAGAAGAATAGGATCTACACTTTGACCTAGCATGTATGGTTGGTCGACATAACAGACGCTCCTCAGAAGATCGCAATGGGCGGTTGGGAATGTACATCGTGATTGACTGGATCTGCTCCCAGCTACTTCAGTTCTTTAGTGTCCTATAGTCCAGAGTGAGAGATTTAAATGTAATTCTGGCTACTATAGGGAGCCAGTGGAGAGTAACTAGGAGAGGGGTTACATGTGTCCTCTTTGGCTGATTGAAGACCAGTCGTGCTGCAGCATTCTGAATCAACTGTAGTGGTCTTAATACACAAGCAGGTAGGCCAGCTAACAGAGAATTACAGTAGTCCAGCTTGGAGATAACCATTGCCTGTACAAGAAGCTGAGTGGAATCTTGTCAGATAAGGTCTGATCTTCCTAATGTTGTACAGGGTATACCGACATGACTTTGCAATTGAGGCACCATGCTCAGAGAAAGTAAGTTGGTCATCAATTATGACACCCAAGTTGCGTGCCAATCTAGTTGGAGTCAGTGAGGATGAATCAAGCTGGATGTTGATCTGTTGGGGAATAGCTTTTGGAATAGTTTTTGTTGGAAACACCAAGAGCTCAGTTTTTGAAAGATTAAGCTGAAGGTGCTGATCCTTCATCCAGATTGAAATATCCTTCAGGCATGCAGAGATCCGATGGGAAACACTAGAGTCCTCAGGTGGGAAGGATAGGAAAAGTTGAGTGTCGTCCGCATAGCAATGATATTCAAATCCATGAGAGCGAATAATCCCACCTAAAGAAGTGGTGTAAATAGAGAAAAGGAGGGGCCCTAATACTGATCCTTGGACTCCTGTAGTGAGGTCATGAGACTTTGATATCTGTCCCTGCCAAGACACGCTAAAAGAACGCCCTTTAAGGTAAGATTTGAACCAGTCAAGAGCTTTCCCAGAAATTCCCAGTTCATATAGTGTAGAAAGGAGAATGTCATGGTTAACCGTATCAAAGGCTGCAGATAAATCTAACAGAATTAACACTGATGACTGAGCAGAGGACTTAGCTACTCTCAATGCTTCAGTCACAGATAGAAGAGCAGTTTCAGTAGAATGACCACTCTTGAAACCAGGCTGCATAGGGTCTAGTAGGTATTCTGATAGAGGAAGTCACACATTTGCTTGAAGACCACTTTCTCCAAAACCTTTGACAAGAAAGGAAGAAGGTAGACAGGTCTGTAGTTCTTCACATCAGTTGAATTAAGTGTACTTTTCTTCAGTAAATGTGTAATTCTTGCCTGTTTAAAAGAAGGGACTATTCCAGAACTGAGTAAAGTATTAAATACATGTGTGACTGCTAGTATAATAGCGGGTGCTATAGACTGCAGGAGAGTAGACGGGACAGGATCCAAAGGGCATGTTGTAGGACGGCTTCGCTGAAGCAGTTGAGAGACCGCTTCCTCATCAAGAGGAGAGAAAAAGTCCAATGATGGCATCATGCTAACACCAGGCAGAGTCCTTCTTACAGGATCATCAGACTGAGCACTTATCTTAGCAACTTTCTCAGTGAAAAATGTTGCAAAGTCATCTGCTGACAGTGAAGTAGATGATGGCGGTGGTGGAGGAAGTGGAGAGATGGAACTAACGACTGGCCTTTGGCCATAGCAACCATCTATTTCGAACTAGTAACAGCAGTTTGTGCTGCAAGTTGAGAAATTTGTTGATGTGTGGCGGAAAGTAGTAGTTCTACAAACCATAGTTTTAGAGATTAAAACGTTAACATTATAACAGGAAATGAACACAATGCAAGTGGCAACAGTGGAATAAGCTGGTTAATGGACTTCGGGCCGTTTTACCATCTAGAACGTGTATAGTCGAACAGTATGTCGTCCATTACATATGTTACATATCGTCCGTTACCAACCCCAAATCAGAAAAAGTTGGAACTTTGTATATTATCACATTCTGTTTTTATTTGCTTTGGTGGTATAGTGGTTAGCATAGTTGCCTTCCAAGCAGTTTCCCGGCCAACGCAGTGCTCCTTATTGGGGCCTACTGGTTAGGGCTTCGGGCTTGTAGCCTGTTCTGTAATATCTGACTAGCCAGCAAATAAATGGGCAAACTGCAACGGCTTCAAACAAGGTTTTCTTTACTTGCATGAATCACGCATGTAACAGGCATAGCATCTGTAAAAACGAAACTTAGTGCGTCACTGACATCAATTCAATTAACTGCATTGTGGGTAATGTTACTGTATTACTGCACTCTTTGTAACAACGCGGTACATCAAATAAGAAAGAAACTATTATGTATTTATGTATCTCGTATTCAAATGATATAACAATCTAAATCCAAACGCAATGTGCTTAACATTAACAACAATACTAAACATGACATTCAATTTGAGTTGCAACATAGCCGAAGGGTTGCCGGTTTGATCCTTGACCATCTACTCTAGAAGCCAGTTCTACTCGCTCACTCGCTCACTCACTGTGCACGGTGCCTAGGTTTTTGGTATGTTGGTTAGGGTTTTTAAGGTTATGGTTAAGTTCACACTCAAAGGGATAAGCCAACCTAGACCATGCCTAGGTTAGTTTAGAGTATTTGGATAATTTGTGATGGGGGGGTGGTAAGCATGTAGCGCAAACTAAGATAAGCTAGCTGGTTTGTTGCAATACTTTTGTGGGATTGGCCATTTGTCTTGTGTTTGTGACCATTGGTTGACAGATTGGTGGTTAGCTTGCTTCTTTAATAGGTCAAAGGTCCCCACATTTTTTAAGCATCCCCAGGACGAAGTAATGCATCTATGTACCAAGTGTTATGACCAAGGGGTAAGGCCAGAACAAAAAAGGGAGTCAAGGTTGGATTTTTAAAGAAAATATGGATTTATTTACTAAATTCACCAAATAACAACCAAACAAAGAGTGTGAGATGGGACCAAGTCACTTCTCTGGAATGCATGGATGTTGTATGTTTGCAATGTGCCTGAGTGCAGTTGCCTGGGCGTCAGCCGAACTTAGTCCCGCCCACAACATTTAAGGTCAGAAAGCTCTGTTGTGGAGCAACTATGCGGCGGACAAAATCAAAATTTGGCGGACCAATCAAATCAGGCTTTACGATGATGGACAGGTGAGTAACAGCACCTTGTCTATCACGTCATCTGAGCATGCTTGGAAACAATTGTCACTGAAAACAATTATTTCTGAAAGCTTTGGCCAAAGTTTAGATGTGGGAAAACTCATGGTTTCACTTTCATCAAGGGAAATATGGTCTCTTCTGAAAAATTGCTCGTTTTATGTGAGTGGTGTTTTGTTATTGTGTACTGTAGATGATGTCGGGTCACTTTCAGAGATATCCCTGCAAGATACAGATCAGCGGAGACCCATGTCATTTCCAGAAGGTATGAAAGGAAAATATCAGTGTTTCAGGGCCGTAGCGGGACCTTTTACAGCTCACTCTCTGTTTAGTCACAACATTCCCAACGCCCTATTCTCTGTAGTTGTTAGTCAATATTCTTGAACTAGGCATCTTGAAAGTTTGGAATAAGTCCAAGGAAAATCATATGTTTTACATGTTTATTGTTATTGTGTAGATGTCCGCTTGCTTTCCAATGTATCATTGGAAGATACAGCACAGCTGCAGCATTCAAAAGGTATGAAAGGAAATTATCACTGAATGTGTGAAATGAGAAATATGTGTGCCAGGGCCAAGGCCAGACATTTTACAGCTACAATGCTCACATCTCCTGACCTGTTCAGTCACAACATTTCCAACACCCCTCTGTAGTTAGTGAATATTCTTGATCTAGGTAAGCTAAGCTCATGTTTTACATTTTTATTGTTGTTTTGTAGATGTCGGGTCACTTCCCGATGTATCCTTGCAAGATACAGAACAGCTGGGACCCATGTCATTTCCAAAAGGTAGGAAAGGAAAATATCACTAAAATGTCTGAAAGTACAGTACACTGGTCCTGACGGGTACACTGTCCTACTTGAATGATGTGTAATCTTATATGCCCGCCCTGCCCCCGTGCTGCTATGCATACCTGCAGCCTCTGCCGTGCTGACTCTTTGTGTCCCACTCTGAGCCGCCCTCTGCATGTTCACCAATTTAAAAATATCGCAGAGGAATAATTTAAAGGTGATGGGCTAAATTGCTCTTAAATCCAGATTAGCATGATAACCACACTCTGCAAATCTGAATGTAACTTCTTGTCAGAACACTGTAATTCATGGCTCTTCAATTTAGTTATTTGCTTACTAAAGTAGCCTATTACGTTAATAATTACTTTTAACCCTCTAACTGCCCAAGTCGCAATATTGCGACAATCGTCATTACTGAATAAAACAGAAGATAGAACCGAGTACAGTGTGATGCAGGCTATAGTTTTGCACAAATTGAAGCAGAAAAAAGAGGAAAAGTGGGTGAGGGTGAGCGTGGAAAGGTGATTGACAGTTCTGGATCCTATCATCTGTTTCGCCTATACTTGCCCTCGATCACTGACTTACGCCCATAGTCATCAAGATAGCTAGTGAACTACAGTATAAAGATGGTTAGAGAAAACAGAGCTAAAAGAGCTCAATACTATCTGGCCAGGTTTTTAAACGGTATATTATAAAAAGAAGTCAACTTTTATAAGGAGAGAGTTAGGCCTATTTCATTTGAAGTAACGGGACAAATCTGGTATGCTTTACAAAAATAAATAAGATTTGTCTAATTCATTGCATAATATGGCCATTTATGTGGCGGAAGCTACACCACTTCTATGTGGTCTTGACACGTCTTTGTTACCTTTAGAGATGGGTGACTTCTGAAACGCTATCCTTTTGATCCATGGCAACCTCAGCTGATTTGACGGTCATAGTTTGAGGATTTTCTATAGAGAGCCGAAGTCACGCCCTTCTACTTCCGGGCTATGGGACCTATTTCACGATTTTTTATGCACGGGAGTCAATGGAGAGATAACAATTATTCTTTGGTCCCGTTCGAGTTGGACCGTGCATTTCACATATGATGTGTGGGAATTTAACCCTCTAACCGCCCGGGTTTTTTTGGATTTTTGCATAAAAAATTCAAAAGGCCATGGCTTGAAAGTGGTCAGAGATAAAGTCCTACTGTAAATGTGAAAATCATTGAGTATAAACTAAAGTTTCTAAAGGGAGTAAATTTACTTATCTAATTTGCATATTATGACGTCACAGGATGGCAATAGCGTCAAATTATGCACATTTCAGTAAATACTGAAAACTATTAGTATTATCACAATCCCTATGTTACTATATAATAAAGTAGCCTGTTCAAATCAGTTCCTATCGCGGATGACTTTGTAGTTCTTCAGAGCCCTATTTTTACTAGACCTGCTGTCTGAATCATGATGATAGTGTCTGTAATTGACATGGTAATCACTGGCACCAAGCACACCATGCTTATTTGAACCCTTTGGTCAACATTGCTGCAAGTAAACATTGACGTACACACGCACAGACCCACCTCCATTCACAGACGCATCTTGACTGTCACTGCCAAGGAACGACCGATCATAATCTCCAAAAGGCAGATATTCTCCTTCAGAATCAGAGTAGGTGAATGGCAGACCCAAGGCTTCATAACACACGACTTTGTTTTTTAACATTTGCCGTTTTTCTGCTTCAATTTGTGCATAGCGATCGCGCATTTCACTTCCGCGTTATAAACAGGAAATGCGTCTTTTTTTTTTGTTTCTCGCGAGTAATACAGGCACTTCCTGAAAACTTTTTTACTCGAATTTGGGCTTGAATCGAAGCTCTGGATGTCTGCCAACTAGTGGTGGAGAGTACAAAGGCGATTTGTCACCCTACTCGGATCTACCGTCTGTTTTAATCAGTGATGTTGCTTGTCGCCGTACGGCGCCTTGGGCGGTTAGAGGGTTAAAAGATAATTTTTCACATTAATAGAGTTCTGTTTTTCGTTAGACTTTAAAAGTTATGTAAGTTTTGTGCGAACCCGTTCAGTGGACTACATCTCTCGTCTCAAACGTCACCAACTAGCAAACGAGAGGCTGGCTAGTTAGCTAGCTATTATGCTAGTTAGCGGTTACATCTTGCTGCCAGCTAGGTCACTTAACAGTAGTGTTTGTACAGTCTATGAATGAAATACAACTTATCTGATGTGTTTAATCCTCTGACTCATGATATTTTCATCGGCAAGGGGGAAGCTCAAATAAGACCTGTTACTGGCGCCCGTGGCTGTGAATTGGTCTGACGTCCCTGACGCGACTCCTGTGTTTGTAGCAGGTTTGTAGTCGTTGGAAACACGATCTTTCACAATGTTGTAATTCACTAGTTACGACATACTTTTCAAATGTCTTTACATGAAAAATTGTCATTAAAATTGACTAACATCATATTGGTAATTCAAGGCACAAGACAATCGGGACCAGAAAATAATTTATATTTCTCCATTGACTGCCATTAAAAAAAAATCCAAAGATAGGTCCCATGGAGGCAAACGGAAGGGGCGGGACTTCGGCTCTCTATTGGTCTGCCCCTTGGATTTTTTGTTCTGATCACTGTGTTTCAATATTTTCATTTACCCTCTTAAACGCTATCCTCTGTAATGATGAAAGGAACCCCCACAGCTTTAGGGTGTATGCTGTTGCTTACTGTAGCGTTCTTGGCTGCAGTCTTGAAATTTGTTGGTATGGTGATTGTAATAGTTATTTTTTCTGAATGTGCCTCCGAAAGCCATGAGCCCTCACTCAGTGGTAATGTATGTTTGCAATTTTTTTTTTTTTTTTTTTACAGAGAAGCCACGTCACACTTCAAGTCCTAAAGGTATGGAAGGAAAATAAATTAATTGAATAGTAATGTGTAGTAGTGTGAAAATAAAAAATGTGTGTCCTTGAAGAATGGAAATCTTTCTTGCACTATGCATAACTTTTTCTTGCCCCAAACAAACTTTCATGGCAATTGTCTTGTGCTCCTGGTAGAAAACAGGCTATATTATCCATAAGTTTATCATGCTGTTATGAGGCTGATAGTTTCATTACTTAATGATTGCTAGCTCCAGCCTAGCATGGATCATTGAATCGGATTAGACCATTAGCATCTCGCCTGCTAGCATCATGTTTAAAAGTGACTAAGATTTCCGATAATTCTCCTATTTAAAGGAACACTTCACAGTTTTTTCATATTAAACTACGTTATTCGCATCTTAGTCTCCAAAATGTTCCATCTTAGTCTTATCTAACCATAAAACCTTTTTCCACATGCTAGCAGAATATTCCAAATGTGTTTTTGCACCGAAGTCCAAGCGCTACGTCTGTCCTTTTTGTATCTAAATCTGAGTTTAAAGCATAAAATGCAACCTTTTAAGATAAACTGTATTGCTGTTTTCGGGTCGAATGGCCTTTTTAATGGTAGTGCTAGGGACACTGAAAATGACCCTGATGAAGGGGTAAGCCGAAACGTTGGTCAATAAAAATCTTGAAGTTCCGAGTGTGCCACGACACTTTTGTTTGAATAGTGTTAGGGACACTACAATGATCAAAATTGCCATTTTTAATACACTAAGAAGGCTCGACACAACATGACACCTTGTTTGAAGTATCACCAGGGTCTCTATACGTGACCTAGAGCATTGAGATCATTGTTTGTGTACACAGAGTTTACTGAAAAGAAAGTTCGCTGCCATTTTGCCAAAACCTCTACTTCAAACATCAACAGAAGTAATTTGATCCCACCATGCTTAGTGAACCTTTAATATGACTTTTTTTGGAATCAAGTTTTGTTCATCTCTCTCTCTTTCTCTCTCGACAGCTCACTTTGTTCCAAAGAGAAAATGGGAGACGAAGGAAGTGGAAGCAATAGAAAAGCACTTGAGTACTTTTCTTAAATCTTTACGTGTCCCAGGAAAACTAGACTGTGTTAGATGCTTAGAAGCAGAGCCCACAGCTTTAAAAAACAGAAACTGGCAGGCTATCAAATTTTTTGTGCATAATCGAATTGTTTCCCTCAAAAGAAAACTGTAATTCTTGAATTTCCTGTAATCAGTTTGGAGTGAATAATAGTAGAGAGAAAAAGTAATGCAGAGAGAAGCCATTCTAGGCATCTCATGAGAGTGTTCGTAACGTAAGCTATGGGTACAGTTTATAGCATATGATTTTTTTTTTTCTTTTTAAATCTATCAGTTGGTACCCACAACTGATGTTTTATCCTACCTCACCTTAATTGGTTCCCACAAGTGACATTTTTATTTTGCCTCAAGTATTTTGCAGTAGCTGAGTGTATTCCGTGTCGTCTTAAGTTCCTTTGTATGGTCTTCACAACGGATGTTTTATTCTACCTCAGCTTGCTATGCATTGTCCTATTGAAGTTATGTGTGTCTGTGTGTAGGACAGAAGTAATTGTTTCCCTCAAAAGAAAACTGTAATTCCTGCCATTCCTGTAATGATCTTGGAGTGAATAAAGGCAGAAGTTGAGAAGTCAAAGCGAGTATATTACAGTGTTGTAATACTGTTTAGGGTATGAAGTATAAAGTAAATCCTAATGAAAAACACATACAAAAAGTCTGAAGCACATCATCATACATGTGGCCACACAAGAAAGATGAAGGTGGAGGTCTGCAATGGGTGTCTATGATCTGTCCACTTCTCACCTCTCTTAGGTCGTCAGGTGAGGCTTGTCACATTTTATATTATTTGTATATGTGCACTGGTGCACTGTCATGTTGGAATAGGAAGGGGCCATCCCCGAGCTGGGCTTGGTCCCTTAGTTCCAGTAAAAGGAACTCTGAATGCTTCAGCATTAACCAATGGATTTTGTTCAATTCCATGCTCCCAACTTTGTGAGAACAGTTTGGATGGCCACTTCCCGTTCCAACATGACTGTGCACCAGTGCGCAAAGCAAGGTCCGTAAAGACATGGATCTCAGAGTTTGGTGTGGATGAACTTGACTGGCCTGCACAGAGTCCTGACCTCAACCCGATAGAATACCTTTGGGATGAATTAGAGCGGAAAATGAGAGCCATCTCAGTCCAACATCAGTGTGTGAACTCACAAATCCGCTTCTGGAAGCATGGCCAAAAAATCCCATAATCACAACACTCCTAAATCTCATAGAACGCCTTCCCAGAACAGTTGAAGCTGTTATAGCTGCAAAGGGTGGACCAACATCATATTAAGCCCTGTCGATTAAGAATAAGATGTCATTTAAGTCATTAGGGGCGTCAAGGCAAGTGACCCAATATTGGCAATATAGTATACAAACTCATACTGTGCAACAATTTGATGTACCATGTCACGGAGCAGCATTGTGATACTATACATTCTTTGGCATCAGAGACATGCAGGAAACAATACATGTAAAACTTTCTATGACAGGGAGGGAATAGGGGGGAGATGCTGTCAATCAGGCACCCCAGCTTTGATTGAGAATTGCTGTAGGCTTGAGTTATTGTCAAAAATGGAGCTCTGGAGAACTAGTCACCCACGATAGGAACTGCTTTGACGGGGCTACATTATTGTATAATAACATTGGGTTTGTGGTTATTGTAATAGTTTACTATTGTTGATTTACATGACTGTTTTCCTGTTTGTTTGATATGTTGGTGAAATTACAAAAAAACAAAGTAAACTTGCACAAAAATGTTCAACAACCAGTATTTACTGAAAGGCAAAGGTTCAAAAAACACACACTTTTCGTCCCTACGATGATGCAAATTGTTCTGGTTGCACAGGATACCTATAATGAGGGAAAGAAAACTCACAAAAGGAACATTTCAAGCACATTATTGTACGTGTGGCCGCACAAGCACAATGATCGTGAGGGTCTGCAGTGGGTGTCCATGATCTGTCTTGTTTTTCTAGGCTTATCAATAGATTTGCTTCAAATTTCAGATGTGTCCCCACCTCTCCCAAAATCTTGACTGTGTGTGTGTGTGTCATTATGATAATGAGATTGGTCCCCATCATGTATAAGGTCCCCATGTATGTTGTATTTTATCAGAGTAGGTGTGTTTATGTAAATGAGGTCCCCACTCATCACAATATCTTGGCGTATTTTGCTGGTCCCCAAATGTGGCTGTAAATTCAGGTCAGGAAACTTTTTGCGAGTGTATCACTAATTTGAGGTGACCTGTCTGTTTGATCATTTTAAACAAACATGCCTGATTTTTTTCAGGCCTGTAGCACCTCTGGAAACAGTGGTTCCCATATAGCACCTATTTTGACAGGTGTCCCCACTAAGTAATAAAAACCAGTATGTGTGTGTGTGTGTGTGTGTGTGTGTGTGTGTGTGTGTGTGTGTGTGTGTGTGTGTGTGTGTGTGTGTGTGTGTGTGTGTGTGTGTGTAGAAGAGAAATGTAATAGGGATTGTGAAACATGGTCTGTCAGCTGTCTTTTCACTCGTTAATTTTGCCGGTCACTTTCGATTTGCTTAACACGTCCGATTAAGTGAACCCTGACAGGGATTTGTGGTTGAGATGACAAGCTCATGAAAAATGTCCTTTTTGTCACAACCTCAGTGTAACACAAAAATGAATGTAGCCATGGGGCCAAACCATTCATCTGTGTGTGTGCGCGCATGTGTGTGTGTGTGTGTGTGTGTGTGTGTGTGTATGCGTGTCTGTGTCTGTGTCTGTGTCTGTGTCTGTGTGCGTGTATAAAAAGCGATGGTGGTGATTTGTCGATCGTGTGTCAGCTCGGGCCTTTAGAGGCGGCCGTTGACCGAGCCTGATTGTAATTGTGTTCTGCATAAATGACAAAAAAAAAAATGTTTCATCTGATTAAAGCACCTGTCAGGACAAGACAAAGGAGATCTTTGATCCGGACTCGTTTCATCGTGGGCCACGCCAACTGAGTGCCAACATGCCCACATGCCCGCTCTAATATAATGGCAGTAATAATTTGTACTCATGCCCTCTCTCAGTGTGGCTGTCAGGTTGTTATATGCCCCTACCACTGCAGTTTAGTTTCACACAACGAGAGGCAGAAAGACACATATCACAGACGTAGCTGTGGTACTGTAAGTAACTCTCTCTTTTTAATCAACAGCACAAACGTCCGACTATATCAACAACTCTCTCTCTCTCTATTTATTCCAGTGGTGTAGTCTAGTTTGCTGTAGTGGATATACTGTGATGTAGAAGTTAACTGTCGTGGGTATACTGTGATCAGCCCCAAATGTTAATATGTATTCTTGCCTATTTTAAGTGTATTTTAAGGTATACTGAGATGATGATGCTTTTTAAGTGTGAATACTGCGTAGTCCTGTGTATCACGCAGACTACACCACTAATCAACAGCAAGTCATGTCCGGCTATATCAGGGGAACGTTCAAAGATGCTGGTATGCTTGTCTGCTAATTATTTCCCATGCAGGAAGTGTACTAGAAGGCGAGGGGTGAGCTCCTTCCATGGCTAAGTTGGGTGAATATGACCAAGATATGAGCAGCCGATGCCAATCAGAGTAGCTTTAAATAGCCTCAGTACCACGGGGTCATGATAGCCAGATCAGCTGACAGGAAGTCTATCCTGTTCCCTCTGAGATCCTGTTGGCACGTATCTGTGTCCCCGTCTCATTTCTCTCCCTCGATCACCCTTTCTCTCCCTTTCTCTCTCTCTCTCACTCCCTCCCTCCTTCTCTCTCTCTCTCACTCCCTCCCTCTCTCTCCATCTCTCTCTCTCTCACTCCCTCCCTCTCTCTCCCTCTCTCCCTCTATCTCTCTCACTCTCTCTCTCTCCCTCTCTCTCCCTCCCTCCCTCTCTCTCTCACTTTCTCTTTCTGTCTTTCTCCTCTTCTCATTCACACCACCCTGTCTTCCCGGAGCCGCGCTGCTATTTTGGCTCTGCAAAACTGGCCGTAGCGTCTTCACCTGTGCGGGTCGAGCCTTTTAGCCCCTGACCCCCTCCGAGGTGCCCCTGGAAACTGCCCTTCTGTCACTCTCGGCCGCCAGCCCCTCCGTCCGCTCCTCCGTCTTTCGCCTCGGCCTGTCGGCGGTGTTCTCCCACAACGTCCTCTTGACATTGAAGATAATAGCACAATAACATATGGGCCTGAATGGAGCACAGTTTCCGTGTGGGTCCTTTTTTTTTTATCGCCATTCTAATTCAATGTCAGCGGCCATAATGAAAATGAATTGAAGACTGTACATATTTGATGACTATCTTTATCATGCGCTGCGTGATAAAAGATAATGGTTATATACGTTCCTTTATAGCCCAAGATAAGAAGTGTCAGAGAAGATGAGACACGTTTTAGACGCGTTACTAAATGGACTTGTCCAAGGTTGATGGCGAGAGCGGTAAATGTCCAGGAAGGTTATGGGGAAGATCGTTAAAAGCAGCTTTCATTGCCCTGCTGACCTTGCCCGACTTCTAGGGTTCATTTCCGCGAAAACGTTAGCGTACAAGGCTAATTGGAGCGGCCGTGCTACCAATCGTGTCACGGTTGACGTGCCATTCGCTGAAATGACCGGTGGCCTGTGAAGGTTTATCGTGTAAGGGTCAGTAAACAAATGCAGCCCTCGTGCATAAATTGCATTACTTACCTCCGTACCTCCTGTAATGTGATTTGACCTCTCCCTGCCTGCCTGCCTCTCTCTGTCTCACTCTTTCCTGCCAATGTCAGAAGTGATTTTGCAGATGAGAGCGGCTCCTGTCACAGACAGAACATCATTTCTGCCCCTCGCGTCTAAGTCTGGAGCTACTCGACGTGACCAGTCACTTGGTGCCTCTCAACATCCCTCCTCGATTCCTCGATGCTCGGTCC
>NC_084998.1:14304615-14309615 GCF_963854185.1 Sardina pilchardus
GTACATACTTATTATTTTTACAGTCAGTAAACTAGTAGTTTGTGTGTGACTAAGTCCTTTATTGTTTGTTATAGTTCATTTGCATTGTGTTGTGTTTTGGCAATAAATTACCTTTAAATAGCCAAAATATGCTCGAGGTCAGTGTTCAAATTACTGCATGCAAATCACTGAATGCTATGCAGAAGGGCCTAATCTAGGCCATTTGATGTAGGCTACCCAAGACTTTCCCATGTTCTTGGGATTTCTTTGACAGTTGCAAAGGGGAAAAAAGTAAAGATAGTCTTCTTTGCTCCCAGTGTGATTTAATAAGTATGTTTCAATTACTCAGGTCTTCATCAGATAGGCCTAGCCTACACCATTACAATATATCTGTGTGCATTCCTACATTACGTCTATTTCTTTGATAGTAAACATAATTTGTTGCCACAGAACAGCAAACCGCTATTCTTGTTAGGACTCAACATGCTTCGGTGGTATGCTGTGGGATTTAATGAGCACATTTTGGGTAGCCTATCTTACATCTAGGTAATAATTACGGGACAAATTGCAGTCTACATGCCATGACAAACATTACCAGTAGTGCTGGCCGAATATTAAATAGATCGTTTGCAAGTTATGGTAATATTATACTAGTGTGAACATGGCACTTTCATCACGTTAGCACACTATGATCACAGTCATTATGTCTCATCAAAATTCACTGATGAAGAAGGAAGGTTTGTTTTTCCCCAGAAAACCACACTCATTTCACTTAGGCTATGATTCTAGACTAAAACTGAACTGAACTGAACTTGGCACCAATCATGTAGTGGTGTTTTCTATAGCCTTTTTCGTTAACCTGTCGTTATTTGAACTCTTTAAAGATGTTGGGATATGCCTGTGAGGTGCTTAGCCATGTTCTATGTAGCCTATTTACTTTTGAATACATATTTTACAGACGGGCCTCTGTGTGCCTGTTGGCTTGGCTTCTCTATCCACAATGCATCTGAAATAGTTCCAGATTTCACTTCCTACCTTTTGTTTTATCCACAAGCCGAGGGCTGTCGGCGAAGAACTTGAGATGACGTTAGCTGTGCACTCACTCACTCACTCACTCAGAGCTGCGTGCTTGATGTGCCCACTTGCCTAGATGCGTGCAAGGAGCTTGGAGAGTGGGAGCAGGTATCGTGATACCTTTCTAGTATCGGTACACCATGAAACACTACATGTGATAGCCTAGGACAAACTGATCTCTGCCAAAAAGATTGAATTAGTCTGAGATTCTTTCATGATGCATGTCGTCATGACCTGCCCGCTTTAGTTTGTTTTCAATCAAGAATGACATATTTATGGATACAGTTCATCCGATCTGTTTGGCAGGGGAAAAAAGCAGATTCAAGACCTATTTACGTTTCGGACATTGAGACGTGCTATTTTTTGTTAGTTGACATTTGTGAATGGCACATTTCATTTTTATTTCTACATTTCTTCATACCAAGGATACATATTAGTTTGGAGATGAGTAATATTTCTGCTGAAAAAAGCAGTTAAATTAAATACAACAGCATAAGAAGAGTAGTTTACATTCACATTTGTGTATGCCATGCCTGGGGTCTGCAGATATCACAGTAGAGGTTGTTTATAGAGCTGTTTTGTTTGGATTATTAGCACAGAATGTTTTTATAATTTACCCTCCATATGGCTACAGTCATATTTGACCAAGGTGAATGTTGGAATGTCATTACATTTTGTGTTAGGTCCGCCATGTTTTAATCATGATTTAAATAGATCAAAAGGTAGCCTACAGTGAGATGCTTGGACACATTATGTTGTATTTTATATTTTCCACAGATAATTGGAAATACATTAAACTTAACTCTGACACAAACACACACAAGCACACCTTTAGTCTCTGCATGGTTTGTTGCTGTGGTTACATGTCTGTGTCTATTTTTGAAAGACAAAAGAAAGTTTGTTGATTTTTTTTTGAGAGACTCATTTGAAGCACCATGGCAGCCTGTGACTCTCTCTTTCTCTCTCTCTTTCTTTCTCTCTCTGTCTCTCTCTCTCTCTCTCTCTCTCTCTTCCTCCTTACAAGCTTCCCTCCTGTGTTGTTGAAGGTGTCTGGCTTGTAATTAGAGAGCAAGCGACCCTGATTAACCTTTCACCCTGTCAGATTGGGGTCCTGAGCACGCGTACTGAGGAGAATTATAGCAGGAGAATGAAATGAAGTCATGGAGGTTGTCTTTGTGTGTGTGTGTGTGTGTATGTGTGTGTGTGTGTGTGTGTGTGTGTGTGTGTGTGTGTGTGTGTGTGTGTGTGTGACACACGATGCGTCAGTCTCCTTTGTCTGTCTCTGTGGTATCCCCCAGCACAGGCAGACCAGAAGTGATTCATTCCACAGAAGCCCATAGTGTGAGAAGTAGTACGTAACCTCTTAAAGCACAGAGCTGATGTGACGTGAAATGTGATATAGTGACTGACTGGTGTTTGCTTGCGAACGATTGCGTTAGTATGCGGAGAGAGTTGAGTTGTGAAATGACTGTGAAATGTGCTATGTGACATGTGCTATAACATTATACTAATGTATTTTTTGCTGTAGAGTAACACCCATAGCCATTGTGTAAACTCTACGGCCAAACATACGTTATTACAATGCAGGCCTATTGTTTGTTTGAAAAGCTGGTCATTCCTGCTTTACAGAGCAGACACAGTAAGGCACTGCCCTTCTCTTGCTGGCTCTGTGGCTATCTCACCTTTCAGGTTTATTGCATCAGCTAGCATGAGGTCACTTCCAATCCCAGATCTCTAAAACGATCCCATTGAAATCTGACCTAATGATGTTGGAACTCATTTGTTTGGGAATTTTAATTCGTTTTTTTTTTTCTTCGTTTTTTTTTTTTAGCGACCATGATCGTTATGAGACATTGTAAGATTTGACCTCGGATCAAAAGTGAAGCATACTTTGGTAAAAATATTAAATCAAACAGCCTGTTACTGTCAAACATTAGGAGGCAAACATTGAACTGTTTATTTTATTAAAAGCTAAAGATGCCAGTGGAGGTTGTAAGAGTATTATTTTTAATCTTTTAATTAAAAGGAGTTGAAGCAACAGTGATGAAGAAAATATAAACATTGAATATGACAAACAAGATCTGGTATTTGGAAGCCCATTTAAAAAAGCAAAAAAAGAAGCCATTTGTAAAAGTAAATTGCTGAATTATGCGACTACCCTCAAGGATTAATGCCAGAAAATGCACGTATGCTTAAAATAAATCTGCATTCCACATAACAGTATCATGTCCAACCACGCTGTCCATCCTTTTTTTTTCTTTGAAACCGGTCCAAAACTGCCTCTTTTTCTCCCGTCATGCATGTTACCAGCAGAGTCTGTCTGTGTGTATGTGTATGTGTGTGTGTGTGTATGTGACAGAGAGAGAGAGAGAGAGAGAGAGATTGTGTGTGTGCATGTGTGTGTGCGTTTGTGACAGAGAGAGAGAGAGAGATTGTGTGTGTGCATGTGTGTGTGTATGTGCGTGTGTGTGTGCGCGTGTGTGTGTGTGTGTGTGTGTGTGGGTGTGGGTGTGGGTGTGTGTACCGTGTACGTGTGTGTGTGTGTGTGTACCGAGCATGTGTGTGAACAGTAGCATCAGCAGCGGCGGCAGCTGTAGTGGCAGTATCGGCCCTGAGCCGCCGCTCTCTGGCTGTGCTCGGTGTAAGCAGCAGGTGAGCCCTCTTTGAAGTTGCAGCCACCGGCAGCTTAGAGGAGGCTGCTGGAGGAGCAGCGCCGCGGCTCTGTCAGCATTAATGCCGGGGATAATCCACCCAGCTTCCACGGGCCCTGCCACCCGCCTCTCTGCAGAATGCCACTACAGCTGATGGTGGGGGAGGCGTGCTGAGCGGGAGGAGTGCCATGTCTAAGACCACCACACACATGCACTCACAGATGCATTTGCACACACACACACACGCACACACACACACACATGCACACACACACATACACAGATGCGCACACACACACACATACACACACACAGATGCGCACACACACACGCGCGTACACACCACACGCAGGTCCAGACACACAGATGCATGCGTACACACACACACACAGGTCCACACACAAACACACACATACACACACAAACATTGAATGTCTCTACAGTGTGATGGCGAAGCATGCTGAGTTGAGGAGTCCTCTATCACATCAGCCCCACAGGAGAGTGTAGGAGTGCCAGCTCTCGCCCAGTGTGTCCCCCCTTACACGAGACCAGGTTCTCGCCAGACACAGAGAGGGCTGGCCCGGACTGGGCTTTCCAGATTACAGCTGGACTGGCCTAGTCTTTACTGGTAGGGCGGTGGGTAGAGGGCAAGGGGATGACTGGACAGGCGGGGGGAGGAAGTGATGTAGATACGGCACTGAGAAGCGCACACACACACACACACACACACACACACACACACACACACACACACACACACACACACAGGCTGAACTCTGCACACACACACACACACACACACATACACACACACACACACACACAGGCTGAACGCAGTCTGCACGCGCACACACACACCCAACCAAGGGTCCTGCTGAACTGTGGGGCATGGAGGCCTGCATGTGTAGGAATAGAGAATGGAAAAGGGGCTCCGTCGAGCTTTAATCAGGCAATCCGGCACTTATCAGGAGTAGGACATTAACAAAATGGGTCACTGGAGCACAGGGATAATTTATGTCTTTAAATAAAGGTGCCAGGCACAAAGAACGACTGACATTTCAATGTCACAGCATCTTGGTGAAAACTCCGACTCGGAAGATGCCGTGACATTGAAACGTCGGTCGTTATACGTCTGCGTGCATCGCGTAGGATGCTGACGCTACGTCTGGGTGACAGATCCCCCCCAGAGAGAGCGCTGTCGTGCACCACCTTGCTGACGGAGCTGAAGAAGAGGCAAGCCGTCAATACTTCACACGTGGCTGCCGCTAGTTTCTGTAGTCCGCAGTTTAAAATCCT
>NC_084998.1:14319615-14342115 GCF_963854185.1 Sardina pilchardus
GTGCTCCCTACCTGTCCCAGGCACCATGTTAGGATGCAGAGCAGGTCTGCCAGACAAAGTGCAGCCTCTCCAGTCTGGTGCCGTGCCCTTTTCCTCCGTCTAACCTTTGGCGTGCTCACGGGGCCCGCCTCCTCTCCTCCTCTCCTCCTCTCCTCCTCTCCCTCTCCTCCTCTCTCCCTCTCCTTCTCTCTCTCTCTCTCCTCCTCCTCCTCCTCCTTCTCCTCTCCCTGCCGCCGCCATCCGAAATGAGGGAAGATCGATGGGTCCCCAAGTCTCAGCGCTTCCTTGCCCTTAGATTGGAGAGCAGCGCGCCACACGTCCTGAATGCTAAAAAAAGAGAGAGAGCGGGAGCGTTCGGAGAAGAACAGGTCCGCACAAGTCCCCGCCGCCCTTTCCCTTCTAAACATAGCCAGCCCGACGCCTAGCGCACATACGTCCCCCAGGGACGAGAGGCGTTGACTAAAACATGAGGGCGAAAAGGTTCATGCGTGGCGCTGGGAAATGTTACTATTTGCAATTTTACCACTTAACGCAAGTGGAGACAAGTTTACAATGCTGACATTAACTTTGACGCATTTCTATCCAAGAACTGTAAATAGTAAATAACAACTGTAGATAGATGCTACAATCCTTCAGTTGAATAGCATTCACTGTGTAAGCCCATTTGTGAGAAAGCAGGATGAAATTCAGTTTTCACATTGATCAATGTATATCCAGTTTAGCCAGTATACAGTTACAATCATTAATTCTACATTTAGTTACAGAGAGTTTACAGAATTTGTGTTGTACTTGAGAACAGGAGCCAATATTAGATTCTTCTGGTTTAAAACAAGACACTGGAGAGGTTTGGATTGACCCAGGGCTGCAGTTTTTAGGTTGGCGGATGCCTGTCAGTGTGCCTGTCTGTCTGCTGATGAGAGAGAGCTCAACTCGCACAGCCATCAAAGCGATCTGCTGGCTGATGAAACCAGAGGCGTAGGGTTGTTCTAACTCACAGTCCACCGCTGTCTGCCAGAGAGCTGTGAGGTCAGAGCTGTCCACTGTGGATCAGGGCTAGCCACACATACAGATGCTTTTGTGAAAGATCAAAACGGTCCATTCTTCGGCCAACTGACCAAACAGATCCAACAGTTTTTTTTTTTTCCCCAAGTGAATCAGATAGGCCTAATGTCTGTTTTGGACACAGCAAAGAGACCCCCCCCCCTTTTTTTCCAATGGATAAGGTGGACAATGTGTGTGTTTTTTTTTAACGAAGCAAAGACCTCGTTTTCAGTCACATATACAGAGCAGAACTTTTTTTGAGAAGTAGTCATGTTAGTCATGTCTGTTCTGACACGGCCCCTCTTGCTTGTTTGTACTATTTCACAGTTGTATTGCCATCATCTTAGAAATGAAAATACTAAAGCACTCCACAGATATACAGCCGACATGAATGGGTGTGACATTTACCGTAACATTGTATGGACGCTTGTGAAACGCTGGATGAATGACCTGAAAAACACGTAATAAATGATCTGCGAGAGAGTTAAGTACAGTATGTGTGTCAGTGTCAGCATGTCAGTAACCCTGGTCTCCTTCTTGTGTCTCCGCAGGTAAGCGTGTATTCCATCTGCATGGTGACCCCTTGCTCTAGCTCATGTGTGTCCAGCCCAGCTGGTTATTTCTGGATCTCGCTGGTAAGGTCTGGTTCCGTCCGTCTCTGCCCGCCCTTGTCTCCCCACTCCTCCCCACTCCTCCTCTTCTGCCATCTCTCTTCTGTCAACGCCTGGCTCCATCACACTGTTGTTGTCGTTGTTGTTGTTGTTGTTGTTGTTGTTTAGTGTGAGCTCAGTCAATTTCCTGTGTCACAACCTCTCTCGCTCCTTCCTCTGTGCCGTCTTTTTTTTTGCACCTGTGTGAATGGAGTGCAGTAGATGCTCTCTTCTCACCACCTCCTCCTCCTCCTCCTCCTCCTCCTCCTTCGCCTCCTCTTCCTCCTCCTCCTCCTTAATCATCTACCTGTAATGAAATTGACGACATTGGTGAGAAGACATATGGTTTGCTGAAGTGTAAATTATTCTTTTGGGACACATCAGGCTGGGAGACAGGAAATGCCCAATTATGCTTTTTTATCAGTGTTGTTGATCTCCTGTCCTAGTGCCTGCGGGTGTGGGACTAGGTGTTGGTGTGCTTGCATGTGTGTGTGTGTGTGTGTGTTTGTGTGTGCGTGCGTGCGTGCGTGCGTGTGTGCGTGCGAGTGAGTGTGTAGGTGTATGTGTGTGTGTGTGTGTGTGTGTGTGTGTGTGTTTATATACAGTATGTGGTAGCGTGCGTATCTGCAAATTCTCCCAGAGTTTGTGAAACAGAAGCTTTCTCGTTTATAAATAATTTTCTGTGCATAAGCGTGTGTGTGTGTTTGTGTGTGTGTGTGTGTGTGTGTGTGTGTGTGTGTGTGTGTGTGTGTGTGTGTGTGTGTGTGTGTGTGTGTGTGTGTGTGGCGTGCCCATGCCCACATGGCTGTGAGTGTGTATCTGATCAGATATGTTCAGTCCTCCAGACAATAATGGCTGATGTCTGTGTGTAGCACTAAACAATGCCACCCTTCTCGAGTGACGATAGAGTATTGATGTGATAGGAAGGCTTTATTAGTTTGCCACAGCCTTATCGGGTTTAGTCTAGACTCTGGCGCTCTGTCTGGTGTTTTGAATTTTAATCAATCCGGCCTTATTATAGGGCTGTGGGTGACTTGTTCAGTTTAGCACTATTACACTTTTATTTATCAGTAGCATGTGTCTAGCACAAGGTGCTTCCAGAGCAACCTTAAAACACAGAGTCTGACTGTATAGAAATGGATTTTGATGCAATTGGGTAACTCAACCATGAAATCATCTGGAAATATAATGCTTTGTTCCATCTAAGCCCTTTACACTGACAATCCATTGTCCAATTAATCTCATATTATTATTGCCAGTCTTGTACCTCAACTGGATGCTAAACTGCTGGCTACTACCTTGATTTCCCGAATATAGTACACACTGTAAATAGACCGTAAAAAGGCAGTGTTTTATGAATCCAGATTAGATTGTGCTTTAATCAGAGAGAAGAAGGAATACATGCATGTAGATATGGTGCCCCCAGTGCTGCAGAAATGTTGCAAAATTCATGTCGAAACCGTGATTTTCATTCGAGAAGTTAAGGTACCACCGGCAGCCTCTGCACACGCCAACATCAAGAACCTGCACTGAGTGCTTTCAGCTTTAAATGAAGCCAATGAGCGAGATGACGAGCACTCTGGCGTGTGCGGTTTCCAGCCGAGTGAATACTAGGCAAGCGAGCTAGGTGTATCTCCTTTTCCACTCAGAATCGTAAAGCGTTCTCAACAACTTCTCATTCACCACTTTCAAAAGGCAGGAGACCCCCTGTAAATGGGGGGGATAAAATGGGGTTTGGACGCTCTGTGGGGGGAAAAGAAGCACTTTGGCATTGCAATGCTCTCTGGATCTTTTTTTTCTTTTCAAATTGCACATAATGGCTAAGGACCAGCAAGGATGGAGAAGAGATGGAGATCAGTACTGACGCTGGAGCTATCAGCTCCACCGGAGACGACGGTCAGGAGAGAGAGAGCCGCCGTGCTATCTGGTCGAGGCCTGGAGATGCTATCAGGCCTTTTTTTTTCTAAATCAAATGAAAGAGGGCAGTGCAGCCCTTTCTCTTTTCTTTCACCTCTTATAAATGCTATCAATGCTATATGCTGTAGATGATTTTGAAGTGGGAATCGTTAGGGGAATTTGCAGCAAGCGTGTCGCGTGAATACAGTATGAGGATATTCAAATGTTTTGACGGTGACAATGCGAAATGCAAACCCTGTCTGTTTTTTTTTTTTTGATCAGCATTTTATTGTTGAGGCTTATTTGAATGATAACTTTCAGTCCTAGAAGGCCCATTCACTGATGGTCCGCTGGGTGTCTCTCTGGCAATTCAGATTAAGCTTATAATGTGTTGCAAAGAGCATTATCCTACCAACTCTCCAGTCAGTGAAAACAACGTGCTTAACTGCTGAAAGATTTAGCAGTGTGTCCAAACCACATGTTAAGCCTAATTGCTCCCTAATGCATCGACGCAGATGATCAAAAACTCCATCTCGCTCCCAGATTGCCTCGTGTTACGCCGGCCACTGGCACTGGTCAAGGCCGCGAGATGATTAATAACATCCTATTAACCCCAAGTCCACGAGGTCCGCGGTCCGTGATAATCTGAGTTAAATCGCCGACTCGTAGTTGGGTATAGAAGGCCTCTCGCCACGCGAGGCTCCAAATGGACAGAGAGCATGGGCTAATGAACGGGCTGGACACCCGGCACAGTTCATTTTAGGAGTTTAAATCAGCGTGTAATGAGGGTCTGAAATCTTTGACTGGACGTCAGCGGACGGTTGTTTTTGCCTTCCTCCCTAGATAAGGTCAGAGTACGGAGGGGTTTGAATTCTGCGTCTCAGATGCTGGTGAAGGCTTGACAGAGATCAGCTTGCATGGTGACTTGGTGGCTGACATTGCTCCAGTTTTTAGGCCCGGGGGTTTTAATATGTTTCATTTTGTGATCTGATGCATCATTGTCTCCATAAATTTGATTATGTGTGTGAATGTGTGTGTGTGTTGATTTTGTTGTTGGCTTGAAGCAGTAATGCACTGTACTTCATAAACCATAATGATGATTTGTTTCTTTTGTTTTTTTCCCTTTACTCAGTTGAACATTTTAGGCCTACTTAGACAGAGAACACCATGGTTGTTTATCTGAAAGCAATAAGTGTTATAATTGCAAGCTGCATGTGTGCGCACTGGAAAATGAAGAGAGGAAAACAGATTTCTGTAAAACATGTTTCAGTATGTATACACCTCACATGTTTGTATGTTAATGTTTATATTTGTAGTGGACACTTTTGTCCACAATTACTGTACTTGAAATGACATATATAGCCTTAATTAATTATCAAAACACCATTAGTAATAGACTATATACATTTAACATAACTTCACAAAGAATAACAAAAAATTACCATGGAATGGACATACACAAACTTTGTAAGAATTAATCAGTTGGATACAAGGTAAACAGATGTGTCCTTTGGAAAAAAATTATTAAAAAAAAAAAAAAAAAAACTGTTGCTAGAACAGAGGGCATTTGGTTAATGATTCTACACACGATGAATGACTTTGAGGGCTTTGTTTTGGGGTTTTTTGTTCATTTTAGTTGATTTTTTGCTTAAGCTCAGGTCACAAAAAAAAGGTTCTTTTCATTCAGCCTTTTCAGCCGCGTTTGAGTCACTTACAAAAGCTTTTGAGTGGAGAGGCAGGAGATTGCGTGGCTTCTCTGTACACATCTCTGTGCTTCTCGCAGTAAAAGCCTGTTGGTATTCACCTGCACTTTCCCTCCTTCTTCGACTTGGTATGTCAGGGGGGGATTTTCATCTCTATGGACAAAGACTTTTTCCGAAGCTGCAGCTAGTCACATTCTGAAAGCAGAGACTGTGGCAACAGCTGAGTCGTTGCCATGGAAGTAAAGTAGTCAGAAGAGACATATTTAAGAAGTTCAAGTTATTGGAAGACCTTGCAGGTGCCTTGAAATAACTCTGCATTCAGAGCAATGGGAAACCATTAGTGGCTCCTCTCATAGGGTTGGGCCTGATCGTATCAAAGCCAGATCAGGGCCAGATTTAGGTGTGTACTGAAGCCAGCAGGTGCCTACTCTGACAAAAGCTCCCCAATCTTTTGGGTTGAATTGAAAGTGGGCTCTTTTTTTTGCAGCTTGAAAGATGTTCGCTTACATTTGAGCTTATTCACGCTGTTTTATATGTACTGTAGGTACAGAGACTGGTACTCCCTGGAGTTGTTTCTCTGCATTCAGACACAAGAAATGACAAGTAAGATTCCCGTGTTAGTTGAGTTTTGGTACAGAGGTGCACACATTTGCTCTGGCTTCCCCACTGCCCCGTTTGGCTCATTTGAGAACTGTTTGGGTTCCATAATGAAACTAAGAATTTGTATCAGTGTTTTGAAATGAAGTGAGATATTCTCTGTCTTACAACTACAGTAATTGGTTTGCAGTACATTGCATGATTCGGACTGCACATTTTGATGGTCTTTCGCAATTGCTTATGTCAGATTAGATGATCCCAGAGCCATAAAGTCCTCTTATTTTTTTATCTATTTCATAACTTCCCGAGAGATTCCCGAAATATTCTGACATGCTCGACTTTTCATCAGTGTGTCGTGTGGCTTCACGTGTGCCCTTTGTCACACGAGACCGGTTCCTCGACCGACATTATTGCTCACCTTTATATTCGGGCCTGAAACGGGAGATTTGTCAGTTACAGTACAAACAACTGAACCAGGTATTAGTCTGTAGCACAGACCCACTTACTCTGTTTCTGGCCTTGAAAAAGCAGCTGCAACTGATATCAATTCATAGTCCATGAAATGATGGCTTTTGATGGTATAATGACAAACATTCTTGTTACATACTTTCAATAGCAGTCATTGACTTTTCAAACGCATCAAAGACATTGACTTTTAGGTCGCTATGGTGACTGGGGCTTCATTATGGCCTTGCGAGATAGGTTTCTTAGACCGGTATAGCGAGCAGAAAGGACGGATGTAACATTTGAATAAATCAAATAATACAACTTGAAATGGCTACAATCTTAGGGAGCGGTAGTTTCGTTGTATAGAAAATTAAAAAAAAGAATGTTTTAGGGCATTCTTTGTGGGCTACTGTACAAGAAATTACTCATGGCTGTTCACATCCTTTTCCGTCAGTGTAAGTCATCCTTTCATATGTCAAAAGTTGTGTTATGTGCAAACGGAATATTGCAAATTGAAAAAAAAGAAAAAACAGTAAACAGGAAGATAATTGTTGGAGGGCCCTGGTATGCAGGATATTAGGGGATATAGAGTGAAGTGAAATGGATCCTGTAGACACTCTGTTGTAGACACTGTTTCCTCTAATGAATTGACCTGAAGACTCACTCACTCATCCGCACACCTAGCCTGTCAATCAAAATATTGATTCCAGTGCTGTTGTTTTGAGACTAAGTGTTGTTGACGATAAAAAAAAAACAGTGTCAGTGTGCGTGTCAATGTTTTACAGACACGCTTATTTTAGTTTATTCAGAAATGGAAAATGTAAACGTACACCAACAAAGAACAAGCTATTTTTTGTCAGCTTGTCACATGTAATTACTTTTGTTTCGTCAACTGGAAGAACTAAAATCCATTTGCCCTGCCAAAAGAAAGAACACGAAAAAGTAACTTTTTGGGTCACGCCAAGTTCAAAAGACATCAGTGTAGAGACTGTGATGCTAACTTTTTTGAAGCACAGCAAGCCTCTAAAAGGCACCAGGAAATAATTGTGTTCTTCAGACTGAAACTGTCATGTTCCTAACCCGGTACACAGCACACTGCACAGCACTGGCAGCATATCAGCCTGCTCGGTGGATGGGTATTAATGACGGGGAACTTGCTACAGGTCGCGTTAATGATCCTGCACTCTTAAGACACACGTAGAGCGTTATGTGACTGTGGTCCATGTCCTCCTGTTGCTCCCGCGAATCCCAAGTCATCCATTATCCGCTGCTTAGTCTCCCGCTGGCTGTCGAGTAGCTGTGGAAAATTGTGTATGTTCATGGAAATGATGCCGAAGTATCCCGGTCACAGAGCGGAACAGTGCTGGAATGAACCGGATGGATCAGATAGTCCTAGTTATAGGATAGGATTTAGCAGACTCTTTTGTCCAAAGCCACTTTGATAAAACCAGAGTTAAAATAAAAGCAATGGCGAGAAAATAAAAGGGTATGCATAATGCAATTAAATGCATTAATGATATACACTATTATTATGCATGACTACTTGATTATAATTATGATTAGGAATATGAACAAGTCTAGCCATTGCAGTTGCAGTGTAGTCGAACACAAGCGTATTCAAATATGGAGCCAGAATGAATAGCTTACTGTATATTGAGATCTTGTGCAAATCTTGTTTTTATTCTGGATTGGTTGGTTTATCATATTGCTGGCACTCCAATCAAAGGTTATGGTACTGTATGTTCCAGATAAGACTGCAGTGGGGATTCATAAGTCATGAAGCTAAGAAACAGTGGGGTATGTTCTAGATAAGACTGTTATGGGAACTAATCAGTGATGGAGCAGAGGGGTCTGTGGGCTCAATAGTCAAAGACAGTTGCTCTTCTTTTTAGAAATGAAAGGATACGTTTTGAGATTGACATCTGATATTGACATATCACTGTTTCCTTATATACATGTGATTTGAATGTGCTGTCTGGGGTTAAATTATGATGAAGATTAGGTTTGCGTTTTGTGATTTGGAAGTAGATTGTCATTGGGCACATTTCCATTTCATGTGCCTATGATGTATGATGGAATAATATGGATCCATTGAAAGGAGATACTAATATATTATTGGAAGGATTTGTTTGGGCTTGTTTCAGAAATAAGGATGTTAGTCGAAAGTAAAATTATGACATTTGGTAAAAAACAAAATGCGAGTTGCTAGCTGATTAAAAGTAAAGCTGCCTGCTACTGTATTCCATAGTTTCAGCTCCGATTTCCGCAAGCTAGCCTCAGGCGAGTGTTGCATTAAAGCTAATTCTGAAAACTGAGATTAAAAAATGTCAGGACATCGATAAAGTATCCTGAATTATATGATCTGTCACAGTTGAAACCTTGAAAATGGTTATATAGATAGTAATGTTTTAATATTGATCTTGACAGTTAAATGTGCCCATATCAGCACATAACTGCACATTTAATGACTAGGGTAATGACTGTTTATACCATAATCATAGCAATCTTCCAGTTTGGACTGTCAGATTGGATCTGCCATATAGTAAATTGATGAAATAATTATCATGAAATCATTGACTTCCACTTGTTTCAGAACACCACAACTAGTAACGAAGGAAGGTGGCAGTAAAGTCTTTGCTGTATAGATAAGACAAATTGTTCATCTTTTTTCGGGGGAAATAATATTCTTTCAGTATAGCACTTCATAGAGCTCTAACGGTTGGACAAATCCACTTGAAACACTTTAAATATTCAGCACGGGTAGGTCAGAAGCACATTTTTGTAAATATAATTCCAGCATGAAGAGAGCACCTCGGTCCTCACCCATCAGCCTTGGCTGGCGCTGCTGTGGGCTTCCCTCCCCTCCTCTCCCCCCTCCATCGGTGTTGGCCCACACAGGCTGCTCTGGGCTCGCCTCTCTTCTCCAGGTGCCTGGCTGTTATCACCCGTGCACACATGAGCAGGTGGCAGGGGATGGGCCAGCTCTGTGCTCCACAGCCCCGAATCCCTCTGCACAGCACGCACTCTCTCTCTCTCTCTCTCTCTCTCTCTCTCTCTCTCTCTCTCTCTCTCTCTCTCTCTCTCTCTCTCTCTCTCTCTCTCTCTCTCTCCAGCCTCCTCTGTCTCTCCTCGGCCTCCTCTTCTCCTTAACTTCCCCCTTTCTCGCTCCTCAGCTCCTCTCCTTTCTCCTCAGCCTCATCCTTAGACTGTCCTCTCTCATCAACCTCTAGTTCTCATCCGCATCCTCCTCTCTCTCTCTCTCTTTATCTCTTTCTCTCTCTTTCCAGCAGCCTCCTCCCTCTCTTTCTCTCTAGCATCCTCCTCTCTCCTCTCTCTCTTTCCAGCATCCTTCTCTCTCTCTCTCTCTCTTTCTCTCTCTCTCTCTCCTCAGTCTCCCATGATCATCATCTGTTTCTGGTCCCTTCCCTGAGTCCTTGCCCATCCATTTATCATCCCTTTCATCCCCCCTTCTTTTTTGGTCTATTCTTCTTTCGTTCTCTCCAACGTTCCCGGGGCCGTATCAGGTGGGCTTTGGCCCGGAGAGTCGGGATGGCGAGGAGGGATCACGGCAGGAAATGACCTGTGTGCTCTAACAGATGAGGCGCCTCGACGCCGAGATCACTCCGAGACTGTCAGCCCGTAATGGCTGCATGTCCCCCTGACTGAACGCAGCTCTTCAGGGGAAGTTAATAGCGCAGCGCGGCTTATGTTTGCCGCACGCAAGGGGATCAAAAGGGGTTGCCGGTGGGAGCGCCGTCCTGCGGAGGTGACTGGTTGTCTTGATTGGCTTTAAAAAACCACAAGGGGATCCCACGCAGCTTCGGCTCTGATCAGCGCCGCTATTAAATCCCCGTGGAGGGATGCGAGGGGCTCCGCTGCAGCCAGCCTTCCCGTATTGTGTCTTCTGTCTCACCACGCTGGGCCTCAAATAACGCAGTGAATAGAAGGTTTTTTTTTTTTTTTTTTTCGTGCTGCACATTCTCAGAAATATGGTTTGTGTTGTCAAGGCTGGATGAAGAAGGAACAAGGCAGTGTGTGTGTGTGTGTGTGTGTGTGTGTGTGTGTGTGTGTGTGTGTGTGTGTGTGTGTGTGTGTGTGTGTGTGTGTGTGTGTGTGCTTGTGTATGTGTGTGTGTGTGTGTGTGTGTGCGTGTGCGCCTGTGTCCCTTAAAGTAGACGTGTATATTCAACACAACACAACACACCCCGTCCTTGTTAAAATTAGGTCCCCATAATGTCTGAATTACTTTGAGACACTGAACAAGAACAAACAGTAGGTATCCATTATTGCCGCCTTATAAACAATAGCCGCCTCATTTCTAGGCTCTAGACTTGCTGAGTGAAATATTTCAGAGGCTGTGAAGTGGTGTGTGTATGTGTGTGTGTGTGTGTGTGTGTGTGTGTGTGTGTGTGTGTGTGTGTGTTTCGGTCTGTATGTGTGTGTGTGTGTGTGTTTGTCTCTGTGTGTTTGTCTCTGTGTGTGTGTGTGTGTGTGTGTGTGTGTGCGTGCGTGTGTGTGTGTGTATGTCACCTCAGTGTGTCGTCGGCTCTGGTGCTGTGGCTCCCTGACTTTTGGAAGCGAGGTGTCACGACCCTGCGTGTTCTCTATGTCTCTAGCTCTGGCTTCCTGGTAGGGTGGCGTTAGCGGGCAGGTGGAGGTAGTGGGCGGATGGCGGTAGTGGGCAGGTGGAGTTAGTTAGCTTGAGTGGACTCAGGCCTGTAAAGGGGTCACCTGCCAAGTGTCTGTCGTTCCCTTCACCTCAGCGCCACTTGGACTTCAGCTTTTCTTCCTGCGCACACATGGCTCGACAGCGTTATGTTGCCGCTACAGATCGGGCTTGTTCTCGTGCTCTTATCTTGTTCATTTGTCATTATTATTTTCCAATCATTTATTATTGGAGTGAATCTCTGGCTGAATGTAAATGTGTCATTGATCGAATATGTCGTCTGACTTCATACCACGGAGCCGTGCAAAAAAAAAAAAAGCCTGCTGCGTGCTAAAAAAAAAAAAAAAAAAAAACAGACACATCAGAGCGCGGCTGGTAGCCAGGCCAACTTCTGTCAAGGGACGCTTGAGATCAAGCTGTGAATTCCTGATGAGAAGTTAAATAAACGAGTCAATTAGCGAGCAGTCCAGCTCGAGAGGGCATTTCAGTTCGACTCAGAGGAATGGCTCTACCCCCCCCCCCCCCCCCCACCCCTCTCGGCTGCTGATCAGCACAACCGGCAGAGAGCAGATCAAAGGAAAGGAGAGCGAGAGAGCGGGTAAATTAATCTCATTGTGAGCTAAATAAATATCAAGACAGAAATGTGTCTTTTGTCGCTAATAAGAACTAAAGGACCCATTTCACGCGCGTAACGCATGCCAGGTCGTATCGGATTTACGCATTCGTAGAGTAACTGTAAGAAGTGCTTAATATGTAGAAGTACATGTGATTATTACATGTTTTGTGTTTTGTGATGCGGAATGATGGTGGATAAAAGAGATGTGTGATGGGCGATGTGGTGATGTTGGGTGACTTTGCGCTTGTTTCCATGAGGTGTTTTGTGACGCAGAATGTGAGTCTGGCTGGTGACCTGATGTGTGTGATGCCGCGTTGTGATGTTGGGTGACTAATGCTAGGGCCTGCTGGGCCGGGCCCTGGCTGTGTCCCCAACAAATGGGTCCCCTCCGCTCCGCCCATCTGTCCCCTGGCCTTACCCACAATCCTCAGCTGCGGGGGGGCTTGGCAGCGGCCGACTCAGAGACAGGACGCAAAGACACGACACCCAGGTCCACGGAGGACGTTGGCCTAGAACAGCACGGAAGGTGTTTTGTATAGTTAGGCCCAGTTTTCAAAAAGCTATGCCAGTATTTCATTTCAGAGGTTGATATTTGTCTGATTGCATATTTCCCAGGGAAAGAAAATATATCCAACTGTGGTGTCCACAGAGAGTGAAATTCCTCTGATACTTGCAAAATATTTGAGCACGTAAACAATCAAACAAAAACACATCACATGCAGAGTGAGGACATATGGCTGATGCTTAAAATAGTTCTCTCCAAATCAAGCATATCTGTTTGAATGTTGCCATGGCTGCACAACCCTTTCCAATGCCAACGTAATTTAACACAGATATTGGATATCTACTGTATCATTCAGAGGTTTGGGGTCACTTAGAAATGTCATTTGTTTTCTACCATTATAATAGCACAGCACCACATCACTCAGAAATGCAGTGTAGACATTAGCTTTATCGAATAGTACCCACAATACACCAGTGTCAGCATCAACAGAAGAGGTGACTTGAGAATGCTGGTCTTCTAGAGTGGTACAGCAACACACATTTATCAGTCTGGCCTATAAAAAGGACTGAGATGGGCAGAGGAACACAGACAGCCGATAGGAGACAACTGGGAAACCGGGGTAAATCTAAGATGTTCAGAGCACAGGGAAGCACATTTGTGAGAACAAATGTTGAAGGAGTGTTTGGCTCCATCTGTCCATGTACACGGTAGAGGTCTGGGAGTGCTCTGGTGGTGGTAAAGTGGAACAATTGTACAGGACGAAAGGCATCTTGAAGAAAGAAGGCCATCGCTCCAATTTGCAATGTCATGCCACACACCCTGTGGACAGTGCTTGATTGGAGCCAGTTTCCTTCACAAAGAGGACAGTGACTAAAAACACCGCTCCAGACTGTTGAAGGACCATTTAGGGAGGAAGCAGCCAGCTGGTATTCTGGCTATAATGGAGTGGATGCAAATCTCAAAATGACCCCAAAACAGAAGTGTGTGATGTTTTACTGATCAGAATTCTTTGTTTATATCCAAATTAACTTCAGACGGTACAGTACTCTTGTACTCTCAAACTGTGGCTACTGTAGAAGTCTATGAGAAGCACATTCCAACAGCTGCTTATCACACTTCAACTCTAATAAGATGTTGATATTTAGTAGTTATATACGGTTTGGCCGTAATCCGGTTTTATGTCATTACAAAGCAAAATGCATATCACCATATGTAATAGCTTAGTAATATGCCGTTCTATGCTGTACCCTAACAGGGGATGGACTCCTTGACACAATGACACTGTCTACTTTCCTCCCACTGTAATTGAAACACATTTCCACTGATATGGGCTGTCACTCTGCAATCTGGAAGTACTTGTTATGGAGATAGAATCTCGTGGTTTCTGTAAGGGGCAGGAGAATTAGCATTTTATCAGCGGCATCGTTATTGCGCGCAATTAGCGGTATTTTAAGGACATCCAACTAATCTCATCAAACTGATGTGATGAATGTAACAGACAGCACAAGTATCACAAGATAGTGAGCGAAGCTTCGCAGCTGTATTTGGCTATGCCTATCACAGCAAGACCCTGTGGCGGCAGAGCTTGTCTCGCTGTCGGTTACTCCGGGAGCACGTCTGAGCTTTTGTGCATTGGCAATCATTATGAGTTGTTTGAAGAGATTATGTAATGTGTTATTAAATTACTAATGAAGAGGCATTGCAGACGATCGGGGTTCTCTAAGCTATTTAAAACCTTTTTAATTTCCAAGGCTGTCATTTTCATATTGGTGTGAGGGAGATGATTGGTTAGCATTTCACAGATTGATAAAGGAGAAGTAAAGAGCTTATATAAAGTTACATGTAGTTTCATAATTTATTAAACATGTTCCTTATCGCAATACATGCAATATACAGTACCTGACATTCATCTAATTTATTGTGGGCAGTAAAATTGAAATTAAATTAAACACTGTTTCTCAAAAGCTATCACGGCACATGGGTAACGTCTTTAAATGTTTGATGCATTTAAGAAAATATCTGATTTTTAGAAAGGAACAGCGAATGACTGTTCCATGAAGAGCAGCAGTCCCCAGGAAGCCTGTAGACGTGTGGCAGCGATTCTGGTCCCCAGTGTCCCTTAAAGCCAGGGCCATCTGGGAACTGAGCAAAGCCAGTAGTGTGACTGGTGCGACAGACTGACTCGCAGTGGTGACGCCATGGCTGCTGTTCTCATGGAGCAGCCATGTATGCGCAGCATAATCGCCTATTCGCTAATTCACTTTCTCCGAGAGCACGTGTAGCAGAAATGTAAATGTGAATGTTCATTTATATTGGTGCCTAGTCCACAGTGTGAAATGCAATGGACGGAGCTGTCACGCTCAATCACGCAGGATTGATAAGGGTCCTCTTAGTCATGGATTAAAAGGTTAGAGGCTATGCGGTGTCAGTGTGTTTGTCATGGCTAGCTAGTGTACTAAGATGCAGGATTGTTTGTCTGTATGAAAACCAGCTTCCCTGACAGAGCAGGACTTTTTAAAGTTAACTTTTTAAAGTAAACAAGCATTTCCAACAATTGAATGCGGAAGTTAAATCTGGACAAGCATCTGGTGGATAGTTGCCGTTATTTTCTGGGGGGGAAAAACAAGCAAAAAAATAGCATTTAAAGTAGCATCTCCTTGTTATGACCAACCGTTGTTCTGTATCAGAAAATGAAGTGGAAAAGGGGAAAAAGTGTGACGCAGAAAGCTAATTTTGTCTAAAGATGTAGTTCCTTTGTTATGTCTCTCATTGTTGGACTAACCACATAATGACGGTAGAAACAAACAAGCAAATGAGAAAAAAACAAAATTTGTCCGACATGCTCATATTTTAGCATTCTGTTTCAGGGTACCTACGTGTATAATTGGTCTCCGAGTACCCATACCCATAACCATAGCCATAGCCTCTCATAGCACTCTATATATTTGTTTGTGTTTGTGAGTGCTTTTAAAAAGCTATCTTTCTTCTCTGAGGAGTCACTGGAGAGCCGCCTGAACCTGATAATCACTTCCATGCCCAGTGTGACACGTCCGTTATTGGTATCTGGCACTGGGATTGGCTATTTGCATAGCGCTGAAGGACCATTAGCATAAAGAGTCACCTTTCTTTTTAACGGCCTCATTACCTGTTGACTCCTCAGAAAACAGAGGAATAGATCTAGAGTTAAGATGCGAGTGTGTGCCGGATCCTCCAGATGGAGTGTGTGTGTGTGTATGATAGGATGTGTGTTTTGGGTTGGTAGACATTTGAGAGTCAAGGCAACATTTTGGATCATTTGCATTGCATTGTTGAATATTTCTTCAGAGCCTCTTAAAGTGTTTCTGTCGTCTTGTGTGTTCAATGATGTGTCATAATAAATGTCCTCAGGCTTCACAAGACGAATGTTTCTCTGTTCATGATTTTGAATACAGTATTTATTGAACATGATGAATACAGTATTTTGTTTTCCGTAGGAGAGTAAACCAATTGTTCCTTGCCTGTAGCCTACTGTTGTTTCTCGCTCTGTCAGTAGGATTGTATGGTGATTGTATGTCTTATTGTGAGTTTTAGCACATTGTTCCAGTCCTATTGTCTCCCACCCCTGTTGTTCCGTCTCCAGACAAATTATACATGCAGGTAGCCCCAAAGTCAATGTTGAAATATGAGCGCGTCAGCACGAAAGCTTTGTTTGTTGTATTTGTTTCTTTGTTTGTCTCCCCTCCGCCATTGTGTACTGTAGCTAGTCCTCCAAAAAAAAACGAGAGAAGAACAGAAAAGATGTCCGCGCTGAACGACGCTGTAAGTTGCAGTAAGGCATCTGTCTCCCTGAGTTCAGCACTCTGGCTGTCCTTAAGTCTCCTGGCTGATTTATGTGGGGAGTGGGGGAGTGGGGAGTGGGGGAGCAGGGGTGCGGGGGTGCTGGGGAGCATCCCGGCCGGCGGGGGATTAAAGAGGATTGATAGTTATGAAACATTCAGAGTGAGCCGCGGCTGCCTCGGAAGGTGCCCTTAAATGCAATTTAAGTGTTCTGCTACACTGCAAAGGCTTCTTAATGAGGGGTGTTTGTTTGTGTCCCGTCAATGAGCAGCAAAGCTTCTCTCTCTCTCTTTCTCTCTCTCTCTCTCTCTCTCTCTCTCTCTGTCTCTGTCTCTCTCTCTCTCTCTCTCACACACACACACACACACTTACTCTCTCTCTTTTTTTCTCTCACTTACTGCCTCTCTCCCCAGTCATCTCATGCAGTCTGGCTTTCTATCTCCCTCATACAGACATATGGTCTCTCTCTCTCTCTCTCTCTCTCTCTCTCTCTCTCTCTCTCTCTCTCTCTATCTCTGTCTCTCTGTCTCTCTCTCTTTTTTGATTTTTTTCGCTCTCTTAAATCATGACCCTCTCTTTCTACTCGTTTGCTCACTCATCTCTCCATCACTCTCTGTCTCTCTCCTTTCATTTTCTCTTCCTTTTGCTGTCTCCAGTTCCCATTTACTCTCTCTTCCCCTCCTCTTTCTCTTGATCCCTATACCCCTGCCAACAACACACACACACACACACACACACACACACACACACACACACACACACACACACACACACATACACACACACACACACACACACACACACTCACTCACACCAACAGGAGCACAGTGGCAGCAAAATAAATGACTGGCGGCCCGTTCCAAAAAAGAAAGGAAGGACGAAAGAAAGGGTAGCTGATAGAACGGTGTAGCAGATCAGTGTTCAGTGGATCAGGGTGTAACAGACCACACCCGTGCACACGGATCAGATCGACCTCAGGGAGCCAATCAATACTCACACGTAACAACAAACAAATACGCGGAAGAACATTCCACTGGGTTCTCCCCCACCAAGATCCTAAAAATAGCTATCTTCAGATGCCTGCAGTCATTGTCTTTGCATATTAATCATCACGTGAAATCTGGCTTTTTGTCCCGCATGTGTGTGTGTGTGTGTGTGTGCGCTTGTGCTTGTGTGTGCGTGCGTGCGTGTGTGTGTGTGCGTGCGTGCGTGCCTGCGTGCGTGCGTGCATGCGTGCGTGTGTGTGTGTGTGTGTGTGTTGGGGCGGCGGGGATTTAGGAGTAACACTTTATGATGTTTCAACATTACATAATTGCTTTCAGTAGAGGACATGATAAAATGCCCCTACACAATAGAATTAGCTGCAACAGATTTGTTAGTGTTAACTGAATGCGTTTGTTAACAATAGTTTGGAGCATTACAGTACATTACTGTAATCACTTGGCAAGCCATGTATTTTGGATGATGTACAACATTTGGTGCTATTTATGTCGTAGTCATTATCATGGGTAGTAAAGGTCAGTCATTTGCAAATAGCGTGCTCATACATTATAACGTAATGTTACTGATCCCAATATTCCGATATCCAGTAGCATGATGAATGTTGCGGCATTCCCGGCCAATCAGTGCTTATGGTGTTAGTGTCATGGAAGATGAATCATGCACAGTCTATGCATTGACGCAGGGATTTAAATCAATGATTCAGCCCATGCCTGAGCCTCCAGCAAACAGAGGATGCGTCCGCTGCTTCCTTGTGCTGACTGTGCTCTCGCTCTCTTAGATTTGGCCCTCGTGGGACCTTCAGCGGTGATGGCATCTCACTGCTGAATAAGATTTTCTTACTTTTCTTGCTCTCTGTGAAAAAGACTTCTCGGAACGGAAGATCGCACAGTGGAGGGAAAAAAACACTCTACCTGTACTTGAAGTCACTGTGGATGACCGTGTCTGTCTGGTAGATGAATACAAAAGTACATGTAAATGTGGGTAACTACTAAATGAAGAATGTTGCAATAAGTAATTTGGCAGATGCTTCTTTTGCACAGAGACTCATGAGACAAGTTACCCGTAATATCCCGACTATTAGCCGCGGCTTATACATTGATTTTGCTAAATTTATTCAGCAATGAGGTTAATACAAGGGGGCAGTTACTATGGTGTTAATATGGTTTTGTTTCTTTTAACTTGCATAAAACACTATGCTGCGGCTTATACACAATGCGGCTTATATGCGGGAAATTACTGTAGGTAAAGTGAAAACAAATAGCTGTTGAAGGAGGGGCCGTGGAGGGCGCAGACTTCTGTGTTTTTTATGGAGCGCTTGTGATGTAAATGGCGCTGAGGGAGAAGGACCAGAGGCATGTGCTGCCGCTGGTGTTTGCTGGACGCTGCCCCCTGGCTACTGGCACTGGTCAGCAGATGCAGCGCTGAGTAGCAGCAGCTTTTTGTGGCCTCCTGCTGGACCGCTGCAGATGGGAGAGTGCGGGGCTTGTTGTCCCTGGCAGCGCCCGTAGCCGCGCCGGGCAAAAAGGGGGGCAGTTTAGCTGAGCCCCACTGGCACCAGCCTGCCACATCCCTGGGCAGAGAGAGGGGGGGCAGTTTAGCCGTGGGGCCCGGTGCCCGAATCCTTCCGACGCCCACCGCTCTCACGACGAGGGCTCCCGCTGCCAGGCAAACGGGGCGGCGCGCGCCAGAGACGCTGGCCTCGCCGACATGGCAGAACAGGTGCATGGCAACCGAAGCTGTGAGCAAAGAAAGGCAGAATCTGTGCTACATATTCATGCGAAAAAAAGATAAAAAACACAAGCAGGAAATGGAAACTGGTGTGAATAAACACAAGCCAAAGAAAAAAACAACCCCATGCGCATGGACAAAGAAACAGGTCCTAGAAAGCGGTGACTTATACTTGTTGCGCTGACATAAACGCTAGCAAATAATACATATCAAATGGGTCCTTATCGTAACTCTTTGAGGTTTTCCCCTTTTTTGACATGGTTGTCTGATAATGTTATTCCGATACAGTTCTGCTCGACTGTATCACAGAATGAATGGAAACATAGCACTGGCCTGACATGAGTCACGGAGCATGTTCCTCTCTATCAGCTCAGTGTGATTGATGTGGGTATCAGCGGTTTTGACATGGTCGGGAAGCATGAGGTCCTCCGAGACTGGCAGGATTTGATTTCAGTTTGTCTTGTGCCTTAGACTGGAAGAGGAGGAAATCCCCACGCTGGGTGATGATAATGGGAGTCAATATACAGGAGCCCTTGCATGTGCAACAAGGTGTGGAGCATTACGTGGGCGTGATAATGTGTGTACGTTGTTAATATGTCAGCAATGAAGCTAGCTTGAAATCGTATTAATGAAGGCATTCATCAAGTACAGCGTGTCTACTGTGTTACAGTATGCTTGAGATTAGCAAAAGGGAAATGGTGGGAAATATTTTCCTGCACAAAAGGGCAAAGGCAAAAGGGCAGAGCAAAGCACTGCATCAGCATCAAGGTCGTGGGTTCGATTCCAAGGAGACACGCATATGATAAAGTCTATATTTTTACTTGTGTTGTAAATCACGCCGGATGACAGTGTTTCTAAGATGAACACATTTGAATAAATATACATGGGGAAGACAGAGTGCTCCAGCATCTTGAGCGCGCCACAGAATGGCGTATTGGGACACGTACAGATGAATTGGGCTTTTGATGGATTGCTGAGAGCTGGCTCAGGTTTGTGGAAATGCCTTTCTCTGGCATTCTCTGCTGACAGGGACATTTAGTCGTAAATGGGGTATGATAAAAATGACAGGGGCTTCTCATTGGACAGGAACATACTGTAGTAATTCTCAGAAAAGTGCCTTCAGCACTAGCATTTCATCGCCAGGACAAAATCCATACATTTTTTTGTTACTGTTTGTCAGGGCTGTTTTGACATTTGACTGTAAAGTAAGCAAGAAAGTTTATATTTCTATAGGCCCAGCACATGTTTCATGCACAAAGTGCACTACACAGTGCAGTGGTGGATCTCTCAGAGTGGATCTCCAGCGGTCCTGACTGATCTCTCTGACCAGATGCTGGACGTACAATTTGCGCATTGATCACGGATGGATGGATCCCCCAACAGAGCTAGCGATATGGTTCTGTCCGAGGCACAGTTCTTCACACTAGCTAACGTTAATGTTACAGACAGGTATCAGCCCGTTGACAATACGACTAAGACAAAAAACGGAAATCGAACGTAGTGTCTTTACGCAGTGAATAAGTGGATAAAATTAAATGATAAAAAAATCAAACAAACACAAAATGGCAGATGGAGCAGGGTGACTCGCTTGTGTACCCGTTACCTAGCAACCTAAACGACTGGGTTAATCAGGAGGAGTCACACATTTGGCCATTATTTGCCATATCGCTGCCCTGTTTGAACATGAGCCTGCCACCGTGAGAGTTTTCCACTCTCTGTCCATCGGAAGAGCAGGCGGTGTGACCCAGCAAGTCAGGCTGTGGGATTAGACAGTCCTGACTCTTGAACTATTGATACACTTGAACTTATTGCAATTGTGAGGGGGAACAGTCTTCAATATATCATTAAGGCCCAAGTAAGCACCAAAACTAGCCTTTAATTCCCCTTGCGTAATTACAGTTGCACTCAAGTGCACAGATGCCCGAGATGAGTGAGTGGCGAACCTACACACAGTGTGTGTGTTTTTCGCAGTGGGTCAAGTGGACACTGAGAGTTATTCACGGTTCAATCAATACCAGGGACACATTAGAGCCAGGAAATTGCTTTATCTTCTACAAAGGGCGCTTCACTTTAGCACCTAACCGGAGGAATGATTAGTCATCGCTCCCTGCTGAGGAGGGATGTAATTACAAAAGCTGAGCTGCGGCGTGCCTCCTGCAAATACACACACAAGCCTGTGCCTCTCCCTGACAGATAGACAAAGGAACGTGAAGCGAAAGGGCCCCAGCTCACAGAGGGAAGTCCTTCATTCAGCAGTTTTTTTTTCTCCCCACCCCATCCCTTTCATCTCTCCCCTGCAATCTTTGTTTTTTGTTATCATCTTGGCACGACATGCGTTGGTCATATCACCATGAAAGAGTTGATTGAAACGGAATAGTACTGGTGGTGTGTTTGTTTTTTACGTGGATTAAGTCGAGTCGTGCGTGGGTTTTCTTGCCATTCACCAGCCGAGCTATTTCTATGATGTTCCCCCATATTGAACAGTTGAATGGAGGGATTTGATGGTTTCATGAAAATTGCAGTGCAGGCATATTCTGTGGAATTTCAAGGATATTGTGTATTGATTGAAAACAAACATCTCCTTGATCAATACCTAAGGCCCCTCAGCTGAAGTATGTTATACGGAGGATGACACAGTAAAAGTGCACTCAGGTTTGGATAAATAATATACAGTGTATAAGAACAATAGGTGTCCCTAGTTTGGGTGCTTACAGAATTACAGATTGTATTTGGATGACTAGTTGATAGAAAAGTTCAGTGTACAGGATATTGAATTCTTCACTTTCCTTTTCAGTCATGAAAGCCATTTCTATCTCCGTTTGAGAAGAAACAGGTTTATATAAGAGAGATTACACTAAAGCTCTCTTCCCTTTTGACGACCCAGTCCTGGCAGGAAGTGGAGAGTTAAAAATAGGTCCACACAAAGGCCTCCGAGTTTTGCCACCAAAAATCAAGGCAAGGTTGGCTTAGCAACCACAATGTGTTCATAACAAATCGCCCAACGATGACAAAAGTGTGAATGGAGGCCGATCTGTTAGTGCAATTCCCTTCTGTCGTACATCACCTCACCTCGTGTTTACGCTCCTGTCGTCCCTGTCTCTCCCACTTTCCTGTTGTCTCATCATGGCTGAATCACCGTCTCAGCCAGCTGATCTCTAGTCTTCGTGACCCAAACCGTAACCCTTCATTCTTGAACTTGTTTAAGTCTGTGAGGAAAGTGAGTGTTGAAGAGAGGCAGATGTGGATTTCCTGCCAACAGTTAAAAGCGTACTTGCTTTGCTGCTGTGTCCTTAGGACGTCATGGCCAAGGATGGGAAACTCTGTTGTCTGTACCTTTGGTTGTGCTACTTTCTTTTCTCTTTTACCTTTTTTCGTCTGTAATGGTTTGACGTTGGGAGTGGGGACAGCTGTGTGGTAGGCTACTGACATGAGATCAGTGACTGTGCCTAATGTGGGCTGTGTGCTGTAGTTATAGAAAAACAGAGCTCCTCACCCACTGGTGAAGTGTACTGTATTTATTGCCATTTCTTGAACTTGCTCCTCGTGCACATCTCAGTTAACATGAGATGAACTGGCTAATGCGTATTTCAGAAGGATGAAAACTTTAAGTTAGCGATTATTTTTGTTTAAGGAAAAAGAAGCCTGCCAGCATTTAAACGTGTCCTTACTGTCATAAAGTAGTCATACCAATCAATCATGGCTTTTCTTACCGTGTTTAAACAAGATTGTGAAGACATAATACTTGTCTATTCAGTGGTTGAATTGGTCTATATTTTGCCATAGCTAGCTAAGTGCCACTGGAGCTAATTGGATTGTGTCATGTGAAGGTAAAC